>NC_086450.1:218404687-218652187 GCF_028390025.1 Pseudophryne corroboree
TTAAACCCCTGGCAACGAGCAGGTAATTTAAAAGTAATTAGAAGCCTTACTGTAGGGCTTAATGTGTAATGGGCATTGGGGTGTGTGGTATAATATATCACGGGCATTGTGGTATGTGGTATAATGTCGCAGGGGCATTGCAGTGTGTGGCATAATGTATAACGGGCATTCCGGTGTGTGTGTTATAATGGGTCACAGGTATGACGGTGTGTGGTGTACTGTATCACAGGCATTGTATGTGCTATAATGTCTCGGACATTGCAGTGTGTGGCATAATGTATAACAGGCATTGCGATGCATAGCATAATGTGTCACAGGCATTCTGGTGTGTGGCATATTGAGTAATGGGCATTATTGTGTGTGGCATAATGTGTAAGGGCCATTACAGTATGTGGCATAATGTATACTGGCTATTACTATAAGGAGGAAAAATGACAAATAATGTAAGGGGCATGAATCAGGATTATTTTTTTTCCTGTGGTGGCCAACGTCTGGGCGTGCAGGTTGCAAAACTGGTGTATAAGGTAATCTTTTCCTGCAATGACACGCCCCTTTAAGCAAAGCCACATCCATTTCAGCAAGGCAACACCCCTTTTTGCGGTGCGTGCCTACGGCACGCGCGTATTCATCACTTTACTAGTAACAATTATGAATGGGGGGGCACCAGAGAATGTTTTGGCTTGGGGGAGAAAAATTTCTAGTTACGCCACTGTGTGTAATCTATATTGTTATGCTGCGGGCTGGAACGATGTATCATACGGTAGATGTTATAATGTGTGCCCTGCTTAAGAAGAGAGCAGTTACTTATACTTTTCCATAATAATACAAAACTTATTAGTAATATCTCATGAGGAGTTACTCAGTGCTTTGCTGATGTAGTACAGAAACATTACAAAGAACTGACAGGCATGTGTCTCTTTTTTTATACAGTTTTATTATATGGCACAAAGTATGATTAAGGTTAAGTCAAGGCCAAAAACCCAGTGACACTATGAGCGGATTATCTGGGACAGAAATGACTTGCTCTAATATATTCTTAGAGTAGCTACACATGGGGAAGATGCGGGCTGAGTGATCTAGCACTGACCTCTCAGCACATATCTCTCCCCCTGCTCAGCAAACAGCGCGGTGTGTGCTGAGTGGGGGGAGGAGGCGCTCATTTCACCCAGCGGTGAAATGAGCGATGCGCTTGATTGTGCCAATATAGCACCGGCGATAGTGAAGCGCAGGGCTGTGCATCGCTATCGCTGTGGGCAATACACACGGAGAGATCTGTGCTTAACTTCTAAGCAATCTAGTCAGATTGCTTAGAATTTAAGCACGGATCTCTCTTTGTGTACCCCCCTTTAGGGTCAATTAATCACAAGACAGTTTGTATATGCAAAACATATTGAAAATATTCCTCCAGCTACATATAAATTTTAAATGAAGCATTCATGAGTACTGCTGAGTGAATTCATAATTCCAACACTGACTTACATTTCTAACCCCAGCATATTATGAGGAGCTGAATTTCCCAGCGGTTCTCACCAATTTCATTTACAAAACTCTCCAGGGAAAGACAGAGAGAAGAACTGGGATCATAGCGGAGGAAAAATTCTAAGGTTAATGGCTCAGAGACACATGGGCCTACACAGAGAAAATGGGCCCATGAGTATCAATGAGGAATTAGCATTAATTATCACAAATTAATCAAAATCATCACAAATATGGCTAGCAAAGACACATTAATAAAAAAGAAATAAACTTGATTATGTTTAGTTTAGATTATAACCTGAAGTCCATTTGGCGGATGCATCTAGCGTCGCATTCACATCCCACCACTCACTGCATGCATACCGGCATTTAGGGCTTAAATGTGCCAAAATATACTAAGGATCTAGGGAGGGGATTCATTTTGACACGTACAAGTAAGTGCAAGCATATGCCACTCTTATGGTAGCTTTGCATTCCCTTAGCCCAACCCCACCTGCTTTCCCCGACCCCTCCCAGTCAATACATTGACCATTGGGGCAGGCAGCATTTGAACTTCTGTGTGCAAATAAGTAAAAAATGTGTATAAAATCACATTTTGGGACTTTATACACATTTTACATTTTACATTATTTTGCAACAACAGTAATAACCTAGTGTCACCGGTACACTGTGAGTGGATTTGTATGTGGCTACGAGTCAACTAAGATGCAAATGTTAGGAAAAAGTGTCAAAGTCACGCCAAGTGTCTTGCACCATGTGGTGAAAAGACGCTAGATGTATGAAGACACATCTGAATTATAGCTCATTCGATGAGTAAACTACAATTATGATCAAAGTATGGTGAGATTTATAGGTGAAAAAGTTTCTTTGTATAGAATTTACAGTATTTAGGACTGGGATTATAAACACAAACGAAACGTATAATTAGCAAAGAGCAGACATACAGCACAGCTTAAAATGCTAAAATGAGATCTTTATCGCTGACTCAAAAAATGAATGGCTTCTTGTTATGTGTAAAGAGGCTGCAATAAGCCATCAACTCCCAAGACTCCTGCTGCATGTTAAATACTGTCTTTCCTGATATTTAATGCAGAACAACAGCTGCCCTGTCAGATGCCTGCGTAGCCAGCAAAACACAAGGCTGCACCATCTTCATTTTGGCTTGTCTGGGGCGCAGGTGACATGTTTAAAAATTGAAGCTACAGACCCAATTTGAAAAAGCAAAACGTAGGCTGTAGTCACTTAACACCAGAATAAACTGGGCTCCTGCTGCAATTAATAGCTTGATGGCTTGGCTGATCTCTTTTGGAGAGGAGATTGCGAAATATTTAATGACAGTTAAATATGAATGAAGACACAGGAGTTCTTACCGGCTACATTGCAGTAAACACGCACAGGCGCAAGTGGTCCGCTTCCATCAGAATCAATGTAGTAGAAATCAGAGGGGTACCCCTTGTGTCTGTAGGCCTCACACGACTGCTCAAACAAAGCTGAAATGGAAAAGAAATGGATGAACAACACTGAATTCTCCCAGAGCAGTTACACATTAGAATAACATTACGTTTCTCTGCATAATTATGGACATTCTTCTCCCTTGCCTGCAAGCATCTCAAGCAATATTTGATATGTGCTCACAGGAATATTTAGAAAGCAATCTGGCGTGAGCCTGTCCATAGACGCCAGGAGACTGCGTTTATTGAGATAAGCTGCACAAATTAGATCTATGTGGCTAAATATTGAGTTTATCTTACATTTCTTAGATTAATGCCTTTTTTATAATATACTGTAATATATCCTGCTAAACTGAGGCTTTCTGAGTAACATTCAAGGATGTATTAATCTAAGGTAAGTGTTAGTAGTGTGTTTGAGAATCCTCTGCTTCTCCAGCAAGTTTTCTGCTATGGTGTTAAGCACAGTTGAAAATGGAAGATTCAGGTTTCCCTGTTAGACAAAATGTAGAAGTGTTGCCTTTATGGAGTTATATTGGTTTGGGGCATAGGAGTTCCAAGTGAATGATGGTGGGGGGTACTAGAGCCAGAACGAGTAAACACTGATTTGCTATCAGACAGTCAGACAGTAAACAGCACAAACATTTTCAGGTCCGACACTAGTAACAAATCACAGTGCCAGAACCTGTCTCCTGATGTCACTGTCAGCTCTCAGCAATTGGAAAGAGAGGAGGAACAGTGAGTATACAGTATTATGGGGCGGAGACATGGGCATGCCATTCAATAAGAACGAGTTACCAGAATGGGCACTGCATAAATGCCTTAAGAATGTACTGTTCTTGAATAATATTATTATTATTATTATTATTATTATTAGCCTCATCACCATCATCATTATTATTATTTAGGGCTCTGCTTTAACTACGCCAGACTGGGCTTTCCCTGACATGGTTGCCTCTGATGCGACAAGTCAGAAACGGCAACTAGCAGATGCCGGACGTTAATCTTCCAGCTGCCAGCAATCTCAGAGGAACTTACCATCCCTCTTATTCCTTGTTCCCTCCCCCAGTGCCTGCCATCCAGCTGATCACTGCAGATTGGACAGCCCGGGTGCTGCTCCTCTCAACAGCCAATAGGTGTGGAGTGCTGCCAGTCACTTCTGATTGGGCAAGCCGGGGGAAATGGAAATCCAGCAGCCCTCAACTCCCAGTGTATACCTATTTGCTGCAGAGAGGAGCAACCACCGGGGAAATACAAAACCACACTGTCATGATGGTCTGATCATCGATGGTCCAATATACCTGCCTGTCAATGTTTTTTAACAAATGCAATTTGAAGAAAAATTCTTTATTTTAATAAAATCATGTTGGGTAAGTTTTAAATAGATGTTCTTTACCTAATTTAATCAGAAAAAAAAATTACGAGTGGGTTTTGGGAAAAAATATTATATTATAAATGGTTAACAAATCTATGCCAGCAAAGAGAATTATGTGTTGTAGTGACACAACATTTAGTAATGCTTTCTCACAACACTGGGGCTGTTGGGCCCCTACCTAAGTTTGCTATGGGGCCTGGTGATAACCTATTCTGGCCCTGACTATGTGTTTGATTCCAGCAATGCTCCTTTCTGTATGGTGTTGGTGTTTGTATGATTATTTTCTATGTCCCGAGTATACTGTAGTACAGTATTATGAATCATTTTTTTTTCATGGAGGGGCTCATCCAGAAGTGAATAGATGACCACAACGGACAAAGAGGGTGCTGTTAGTAATTAACAGTTTAGGGTACTAATATAAATCAAGAAAACAAAAATTTCAGGCTCTAGATATAAACGTAAATTACAAACACAAAAACAAAACCCCCACTAAACTAAAAACTGTTGAGTTCCTGACTTGGGGAGGAAGCTATCTCACCATCCTGTAAGCTGTGCAAAACCTACCGTAGGTATTCTGAAAGTATTATGAAAGCATTGTATTCTACAGTAATCCCCACTGATTATATTGTGTGATGGTTTACTTTCACAGTGTTCTTAACCGGACATTAATTAAGGAGAAATAATTATACATTCAGCAATTAAACCAGGCACAGTTTATACACAAATGCTGCGATGGAAAATCACTACACAGATGATTATTTCTTGAGTTGAGGTAATAAATGTCAGATGTTGTTGAATAAACACTCCAGAAAGTGCTAAACATTGTCAAGGACTTCGTAGCCTCCGCACTGTGCTTTTAATGTAACACGTCTTATGGGTTTTAGTGAAATATCAATAGAGTAACAACTAATTAATTATTCAATCACCGGTGTGATGAGCTGCCTGGAACTCATTTACACATTGTTATCTGAATAAATATTAGATCCTGATATGGTGCATTTCTCTGGTGGAAAGGTAAAGTCCATTATGCTACAGCTGTGTTCATGTTGATATTAAAATATCTATTTACAATATAAAAGTGATAAATATTTTTAGCAAACTCTGCAGATGAAGACCACATTCAGGGTTTATGGTATCTCACGGTTAAACAACCACATCCTGATGACCTCCATTACATTTTTATGATAGATAAAAGCAAAATATTGGTGTCATAAAAATTGCATTTTGGGCCATATTTACGTAGAATACCACAAGAAGAATAGTTGTAATAGACAGGGTTCTTTGCTTGTACTCACAGGGTCATTTGTGCTTCTTGGAGAAATGAATAAGTATAGAAACAAATGGGTGCCAAGGACTCATGGTTCAGAGTTGCGATTATTATGGGAAATTAGGCATGGCTTGTGGTTAATGGTAGTGGGACATAAAAGGCCAATAAGGCAAAATAATGCCATTGGGGTGTAATTATTTACTGTATGTCTGGTCTATATCCGTGCTCACACAGCAAATACCAGATATTCACACAAAGAGAGGAAATTGGGTCACAGCTGATACAGAGGAGTCCATTGATATAATCATGTCAATCAGGAATTGTTATACTGTGTGGGTGATCACTTTCTAGTGTTGCCTATACTGTCCCTCTATTGACTGTGAGGGACAGAGACTTCCTATTTACCACAAAGTTAAGTTTAATCAATTAAAAGCTGAATAATACTGTATGTAATATTAACTAAAATTCTTCATTATTAATAAGTTATAAAAGTGGATTTTAATTACAACTTTGGAATTGACACTTTAGTTATGGTGGCAGTAGGGATCCTACATGCAATATATACACATTTTATTGGGTGAATTCAATTGTTTTGAGCATCTAATTTGCCAGTCTAAATGGGACTGTTTAGACGGCCAAACAATTGTCACAAATCATTTGTTGCTTGACAGGGTTTAGCCGTGTAAAATGGTTAAACCCATCTAAAGTCCTGCTTTGATCAAACAAAGTGCCAACTTAGCGCACATTACCTCTCGCACCTCAGGAGTCTGCAAGAAGAAATGCAATCGGCGCGGCCACTATGTGTTCAGACAATACGAGTAGGGATGTAAAAACCAAAGTAATAAATGATTTAGGGCAGCAATATGGCACAATGGTTAGTAGATTTATGTTGTGTTGTTTGTGTAACCATGCTTGTGTGTTTTCCCAGCTGATACTTTGGTTCCCTCTCACAATAAAAACTATCGAGTGTATGTTTGTGTGTGTGTTGAATTGCCTTATTTTACTTTTGATAATAATGTACAAGCAAAAAGAGTAGTGGAAACACTTTGCCGTGTAGTGCATTGCTGTCATAGGGCAGTTTATGTATTGATTTAAGTCAGTGACTTGGATATAGTTTCAAAGGAACATGGCAGGGGACAGCAAGAAATGTATAAACAATTTGTAAGCAACCTGACAAACTCTATCTGAAATGTTAGAACTAGTTAGTTCCCTGATTAGCATAGTGACAGAGTTCCCAGGTGTGGGACACTCACAACTACTATCAATAAATCTGCAATGCTCACTACACCATTTATGGGGGCAGCAAATGAGTGTAATGGGAACTGTCCAAGGGAAGATGGTGGATGCCCCCAATGTGACTGCTTCCAACCAGGGCCGGATTTGGGGGGGTGGGGGTGAAGGGGGTGACTGCCCCCCCCTAACACAGTCATAGCCATGCCCACTTTTGAGCAGAAGAGAGCTCTCCAGCGAGAGCCTAAGGCAGAACGATGTGCTGCAGCTTATACCACAGCAGCACAGAGGAGCCAGGAGAGCAAGGGATACAGAGCATTTGCCCCTCACTTGCTGGTGTGTGGGTACTAGGGCTAATAAATACAATTACCCCATTTTACAGTCACATGTACATTGAACAATCACAAAGCTCAATCTCAGTCTCACTCAAAAAGTTCAGTCAGAATTGAGAGAGGAGGAGTTAGGATTGCAGATGGGAGGAGTTGGGACTGTAGAGGGAGGAGTCAAGATTAAACAGTAAACCGCCGCCCCCTAAAGAAAAGCCTAGATCCGTCCCTACTTACAACCCAAACAAAGTTCTTTCCTTTTAACTTCCTTGTTAATATGTTATAACAGTTACCTGTGCTGAATGAATTAGTTCATATTAACTCAGTTATTTAATGCGGCACAGGTAACTGCAATACATAGTAAATGACATTGGAAGATTGGGAGAGGAAAGGGCTCAAATCTTAGTTTGTACAGCGATCAAATTACTGTAGGTACAGATGGTACAGCTGCTGCAGTTCCTTGTTAGGAGAGGGCCCTGGCAGTGCTGGGTTCCCCCTACCACCTTCTTTTCTACCCTCTGAAGGCTCTTCTTCTGAGTGGTGCTTGAGCTGGACATACATGCAAAAAAACATAAAAACAAAACAAAAGAAACAGTGTTCTTTTCAGGCAGAAAGTTGGGTCTGAGAAACTTGGCTAATTATGCTGTTCGGTGCTGCATCTATATAACTACAGTATTTCTACTCTCTGTGTCAGTGTGGGGACTGACAACCTCTTTACCAGCTGCTACTGCCAGTGCATTAAGGTGATCTTGTGCTTATTGTTGGGAAGCCTGGCCCTTGCCTAAGTTTTGCAGTGAGGACCAGCAATGCGCAGTTCTACCCTGATATGGAGATGGGCAGTGTGTAGATGACTGGTCCACATTAAGCTTTCTACTGCACCAAGCAGACATCATCTCAGGTCACCTGCGAAGTCAGACACAATAAAACAGGCCTGGATGTGATGATAAGGAAAGTAGATACTGATATGAACACAGTTTCCAGGATTTAAAGCCAAATAAAGCTGGATGTAATCTACTTTAATAAAAAGATCATTACTTGTGACTTATCTAAATCTTTTTTTCCTAACACATTGCTAGTTGAAACACGGTGAAATACTTTTTCTTCTAACGAGTTTATTAATGCTTCAAGTCACAGTTATAATTAACAGCTGAAAGGTTTTTTAGATGTGATTTCATATCCTGAGGCTGCTGTATATTATTCAGCACCTGAAATCTTCCAGTTTACTCAAGGTCTCATCTCTCCAATAAAGTAGGAGTTATAATTGGGTAACACTTGTTACACTTTCTTTTTGTGTTTGTTTTGAAGAGTGTACTACCAGATGAATTACTCCGTGGGAGGATATGGTGTATAATTACTTTTCTATATTTATTTCTTGTGAAAGCTGCTTAATTTTTAGCGAAAATGATTAATTTTAATATTAAAAATGTCAACTGTTTCTGTATGTAAGCCAGAAAAATGTAATTAGTTCCTGATGAAAATTATAGCTGTGGGTCAGCAGTCTTGTGAAAGGGCACATTTTCCATATCCGAAAAAAAAAATAGATTTTTAATTTATCACTATCACTGTTATATAATGTACAATTATTTACATTAGAATACATATTGTATTAGCCGGGTTGCACATTTGGTTATTTTTATTCCCTGTACCCCATTTAGAAGAATTAGCTTAACAGGGAGCTTAACCACACGTGTGCTTCACATATATATTTTTTCATTGCACAGTACACATGTACAGTAAGTAAAAAAATATATAAATTCCAATGTAGAGTATCAGTGCATCATTGTTATCTACAGGTACTGCATGGTACCTGATGAAACTGCATATAGGCGCAGCAATAATTATTATCAATGCATTATAGTAACTCTCGCTCTCTAGATAGATAGATAGATAGATAGATAGATAGATAGATAGATAGATAGATAGATAGAGATTTCATGATTCAAGTAAGTGATATCCAAAATATAACAGTTTTCAGTGTGCAATTTTTAAAATGAACATATGAGTACATAGACGTTTTGTGACAAATTAAACTGTTATGCAATAAAAGTAAATAGCACCATTAAGAACAAGTGATCCTATAGTTTTGTGCAAAGGTGTAGTGAGTTAACAAATTGTGTGCCATTTGGAATTTGTATGTTGACTTTCCATGATTACTCATTCTTTCTGAATCAAGTGCAAAACTCCTATTTTAATCTATTGCATATTCAGAATGTGCACCAATAAATGTGACTAATATGCATAAACAGCATTTGGACTAATGATGATCAGTATATGAACTACAAGTTGTAGTTAGGTGATCAGCATATAGACTATCTCTAGAGATACACAAAATTAACTAGTTTTCAATTCTGCATCATTATGTACAGTACAGTATGTCTGATATGAGGTCAAAATAATTATTTATTGACAGAAATTAGCACTGACAAAATCAGAGAGGTCTGGTAATTTGTTGCGTGAGGCAGTAAACTACTAGAAATAATCTTATATAAACTGAGTGCATTTTGAGCAGGATTAAATCCATTAAGAAAATGATTACCACTAACGTATGCTTCCACATTAGGAATCCCTACTTGCTGGCTGACACTTTGCATCATTATAGTCATAACCTTAGGCAAAATCCAAGATCGTTCTGGGAAAATCCAGACACATTTTATTTTTATTCAGTCATTTATTCTGAGCATTATACATTACAAAGCCATAGGGGCCTTTCCGTGGTTTGTTAGACCTGAGAAACTATTGTGTATTCCTTTCTAAATACTTACCAAGTGAGTCCTAGTCACAGTCCCTCACCCATGCGACCTGTGCTAAAGAATAGATGCTAATGATTGCGGAATAATATATTATCTGCATTGGTTCCCCTGAGCATACTCGCACTTAAACAAACACTGTACTTACAGCTATGGCACGTGGCGTCAGCATAGCCCGTGTCCTCACAGTCACAGTGAAATGTTCTCCAAGTCTGGGAACACTCTCCTCCATGCTCGCAGTAATTTGGCAGGCATCTATTGGAAACACAAAGTCCACAGGGTGTGATTTGCGAGTGTCACTGTGCAGCTGAATGTAAAAATGACTTCCAAACGATGTTGACAGTTAATTAGCTGTGGAGAGACTGAAAGAGATCTAAGCAAATCAATAATTTCAAATGGTAGATACCCTTGATTTTGATGAACCAGATACGGTAAATTACTAAACAAAAGTCAACTTCTCTAACATAAGAGACTCCATTCAGACTCAATTACAATCGGAGTTTCTCTTCTGTTTTTTTCTGTGCCAGTGGAAACATCAAACCGGAGAAGAACCATTGGAAGTTTGGGATGATTTTAGGAGCATTTGCATAACAAAAAGAAGCCAGCAATACATACTTAATTAGCTGATGTGTGTGTAACTCCGCAGGCATATCTACATTTTCAAGCTGCTGTATTTGACCATCCATCGACACACAGCTTGTAATAGGAAGGAATAAGCAGATGGAATTATTACTCTTTTTTTTAAACACAAGTGATTCTACTCTGTGCACAAATTCTGTTAAATACTATTTAGTTAGAGGATCAGTTGTGATGTCATCTCTTTAACATGTGGGACCATTATCCATCAGTAGGAATAGAATATCCCATATTATACTGTAGATAGTGTATAGCAGGAATACTGTAGATGGATTGTGGTAAATCTCCACTTATGGAACTGCAAGCCCCATGATTCTATGCAATAACAGCTTGAGAGGGGTGTGACATATGTCGACATTCAGAATGTTGACATGGTGATAATGTTGACATTGACCATATTAGCATACTGAATGTCGATGCCAATGAAATATCAACATGATAGATGTCAACGTATTGTCCTCAGTGGTGCTTTACCTGCTGATGATGGCTGCAGCAGCTTGTTCCTGGTCCCGACGGTCATGTGACTGCTTTTGTTATCCTTAATAGAGGGAATGAAGCAGATATCTACAATATCTGCTGTGTTACCCCTTGCTAAATAGTCCCAAATGGCAAAAAGTGGAGCAAACCTCATTTGACCACATTTTTTTGGCTTAATAAATAGACACCTATGTCGGTCTATCCAATATCTGCCCCTCCATTAATCAGAAAAGAATCAATAGGTGGTTGCTAAAAAATATGCACAATATATGATAAAGGGAAGAAAAGGTAAATACAATTGTCATAGACATGTACTCTACCCATACTGCTCCCTGAACACGGCTGCTCTAGACATGTTCCAGCCCTGGTTAGTCTTTGGAGAAGATACAGTAAATGACCCTTTTCTATGAAAGTTATTTAGGAAGAAATTAAATACAATTTACAGCATAAAATATTAATTGAAAAATGACTTTTATGATCTATGAATGATTATTTGTTTTGCACAGATAGCTTGGTTAGTCTCAGGGCTCAGTTAGAACTGGCATTCTCTGCAGAATGTTGGTCTCCTGTGGACCCTAATTGCACTTGCTGCACACAATCATTACAGACACAACTGTTAGGAGTGATTGAAAAAGAAACATCTGACTGGAAGTAGATTTCATATCAAATAAATCTTCTGATATTTTTACAGACGAGTAAAGAAGAGCACATTTACCTCAGATGACAAAAATAAAACATGACAGTATTTTGGAAGAGACCTCAGTTATATAAGAGAAAATGTGTGGATAAAGTTTGATATATAACCTGTGTCACTCTAAGTGACTCAACTGTGATTTTGGAACAGGGGGGAACATAAATTGGATGCATGAAGTTTTAGTTTAGTTTTGAATGGTGCAGGCAAAGAACTCCAGGTTACCAAATATCCATTGTAGCTTTGCTAAAAGGTACTGTACAGTGTGATGTCATACAAAAGAGAGAAGCAGCACGAACCTCTTCAGCAAATCTTCTTTTACATATCTGCTTGCAAGTAGAAACACTTTATTTCAACTTGCTTTTTAGAGCACAGTGGAGACCTGTAGCTTTGAAGAAGGAAGGGGCACCAGTCATTACCTGTAGTGAACATAACACACCTCTAGCACCCATTCTACTTCTTCTACAGTGTCAAAATTGTTATTGTTACTGGTATAAGGAGTAATACTTACCTTTTACTTATCTGGACCAGGTGGCTCTGCAGGGTGGAAGCAAGTACTGAGTAACTGGGTATGGGCTGTGCCCCCCCCCCCTTCAATACTGCAAATGAAACCCCAATGTGTGCATCATAGTGATTAATACACCAGATGGGGGGGGGGGTACTGTGGCCCCATACAGTAGCCACACCTCAACAAAGTCTGGGCAGCCCTGAGTAATCCTGGCACTGTAGATGTATATAACATCTTCTTCTGCAAATAACTAGACAGCAACATACTCACTAAAGCTGCAGTTTGGGAAGGGTGTGATAGGCAGAGCAGGTGGGTAAAGACTGTTATGCAGTCTCAGCCTGACAATGGGCTGAATGCACAATACTATTGCATAGAAGCAAAAGAAGAGCAAAACCAGTTCTCAAATTCCAAACCCATTCAAACGTTGATGAGCCATCTCAGAAAGAATGAATGATCAAGAGCTGCTTCTGAACCATTGTAACGGGTCTCTTCGATATTAAAATGTGCTGAGATGATTGTTATTTTTCATGAGATTGAAACTGAAAATATCCCTAGGCACAGAGAATAAGAGGTTTGTCCTTATCCAACTACCCAGTTTTTATACAGAGAAGTCTAAATTGTCTAAAGTGGATATTCTACAAGGTTCTGTAAAAGATCATGAAGACTTCTTATGTTTAAAGATAAACTATTCAGTTTTGCTGAAAACTGAACACACCCGAACTTTGGGGTTCAAAGTCGAACTGAGTTCTAACTCGATTCATCTCACCAAGTTCGGATCTCTGATCTAAAAACTGAATGTAACGTGTTTTGGATAGCATATAAATCACTCCCTCATGATTGCAGGAGCCATTTGATGCTGGGAATTTCTATAAATGAATTGTATTGATGTTAGTAATACTATAGGAACAAAAAAAGGTCCAAATTACATGGTTTTAGCTGTTTTTAATCAAGTTTACAAAAAAAAATCCAAATCCAGATCCAGATCGAAAACCAAAACCACGTGAGGGTTGTTTTGCCAAAACCAAAACTAAAGACACAACACTGATTTCAAACCAAATTCAAAACATGGGGTTCTGCGCACATCTCTACTTATGACAAAGGGAGAAATATTAGTTAAAACAATCTACAACAGCTGATCCAAAAGTACAAGTTTCAAAATGACCAACAGGTAGAGAGATAGCCCCACAATGCTGAAGGTGTGAAAGAAGAGGCAATGTAACCCATAGGTGTACAGACAACAGTGAACATTACATCTAAGTAGTTATTCCTGTAGCTGGGGGGAAACTGGTTTGAACTTAGTTGATGAAGGCTCCAAAATACAAGCAGACCTTCCATATCAAGGTCTATGTAATAACAGTGAAACTAGAATGTGCTTCTGGGGATGTAAACAGTCCACTGTGGAGTCTGACCCTCAGCTCTAGCTTCCCAACAGTCATCTAACTTGTGGAATAGGCCAACAATTAAATATGTGAAACATAAAGTAAAAAAACAAAGTAATTCTAACCAAGGTTTTGAAACCCATCACCTGGTTAAATATTACAAACGGATATGGATTAACAGCAGTGAATAGTTTAGATTGGCAAATCTAGAAAGGACTGTAGGTTGCTAATATTTTAAGTTCAGATGTTGCTTCATTTCAGGGATGGTACAATAAAGAAAGGGAATTGATCAGAGAAGTACTGGGGGGAAAAACAGATTCTAATCAAGTGAGACTGAGAAAGCAGCATAATGAGAGGAGTCTCTCCCTTCTGTTTAGTCTTGATGTTGACTGATGTTCCAATGCAGTCAGTGCATTAGTCCTAAAGTGGCACCAGAGCAATTATCATATGAAATCCTATAGAATATGACAGATATACAGTGTGTGACAGACAGAGTTTCAATAAGCCTTAGTCGGCCATTTGGAATGCATTGTCAGGCAGAATACAAGGGCCTCTTAAGGTTTAATAAATGGGGTGTTTATTTTAAATATATGTTCCACTAAATACCCTGACTTCCTATTAAAAGTGCTTTGCTACTCCAATGATTAGCCGATTTTCAATAACAAGATCCTTCAGTGCAGGGCCAGATTAACAATTAGGCAGAAGGAGCACCACCTGATAGCATGATGATGACCAGCCACTAGCTGACCACACGGTCAGCCATATATCATAAGCATTAAATTGTATTTACATTTTCCACACAAAATGATACAATTTTTATAAGTTTACATTTTAGGGAAACATTGGGGCTGATAGTGTATGGGGTCTACATGGCACTGGCCACACCCACACAGCACTGGTCACACCCCCTCTCTTTCTCATAATAGGACCTTGAAAATTTTCATACCCCAGGCCCATGAGGCCATTAATCTAGCCCTGCTTCACTGCATTAGATCCTTCCTGCTACAGACAGACGAGGAGCACCAAAGGTTATTGAAAAAGTTTACTGGGGCAATACTAAATTCTGTATTAAAAACAGAGAGGATTAGATGAAAAGTATATTTATAGTGTAAAAGAAAATATTCATTTCCTTTAGTTCTGTAGCATTAATATTCAGAGTGTCAAGAAACTATAAGTTAAACATTGTTATTTATTTATTTTCTCTTATTTTTATAGTTTGAAATGAGAAATAAAATGAGGTTAATCAGTTTGTTTTCAGATATCTTGCAGATTAAAATGTGACCACAATTTAAATGAAATCTAATTAAATAGAACATATGAGCAAATATCACAACACTTCCTGCTCATGTAATGTGTTTTAAGGTGATAATTAGACACCTAATCCTATGTTTTACAAAATATAATAAACGCCACAGGCTATGGCAAGGAAATAAAAAATTTAAAACAGGGACTTTTCTTTTTCTTTTTTTTCTAAAGTGCATTTACCTAAGGTCTATATTCAATTCAACTTCAAGCAGATAAAAATATTATGTCTATGCATTGTGACTGGACAGATTCTCCAGGCAGTATACATTCTGCAAATTTGTGGCGAATCTCAGAAATGCATGTGAGCTGGCTGAATCGATTTGCCCATCTCTATCTTAAGAGATTACTTTCATGATGTGTTTTACAGTAAGGCAACAAGTCTCATGGACAGTTTCAGGAAAATCCAAATAAATAACTCAGACACTGTACAGCTATAATAAAAAAGGAAGATGCTGTATGATCCTGTTACAATGTAGACTTGGTGCAAGGTGAGTTCTTTGGAAACTCAGTGATCCCAGAGAGGGATTTGAAATATCTTTTAAGTGAGCAACACATAAGGTGTAATTAAGTTTAATCTTTACTTTTCTGTGCACCTTTACTTTGATAAGGTTCTGAACATGCAATGGATCAGAAATTGAATCTCACTGAATTGGCTACAAATCCCCTAACTGTGAGAATTTATTGTGTTTTTCTCTAAAATACCCAAGATGCTCACTTGGTGCTGAGTCTGGGTCTCACCGAAGTGTATTCCTGGAGTTTCTATGTATTTGTCAAATGAACATAATGCCACAGTAATGTTCAATATGACCGTTCAGCTGTAGGGCTGAGAAATGAGAACTCTGATAATTATTTTACGCATGGAAAGAGAAGCAGTAGGAATATTTGTATAAT
The DNA here is from genome assembly GCF_028390025.1 of Pseudophryne corroboree. Taxonomy (NCBI): domain Eukaryota; kingdom Metazoa; phylum Chordata; class Amphibia; order Anura; family Myobatrachidae; genus Pseudophryne; species Pseudophryne corroboree. The sequence continues at coordinate 218,420,444 of NC_086450.1, forward strand.
TTGATATTTCTAGAGTCTACTGTGAAAAATAAACCACAGATTATGTAGATATTCTAACCTTTTATAATACATTGATTTTATGTGTGTTTTATTTTATATAAATTACTACGTAAATTTGAAAACTATTTTCGTACATTGTGATGCATGAGAACTGTTTGAAAAGTACAAGATAAAACACAAATAAGGTCATTTCCAATGTTTCATTTTACATGCACCTGATTGCACTGCTAAAACATCCTTGCTCACTAGTATCTGTTCTATGGAGGGTTGACATGATAAAGGTCGGGCTCCCAGAACAAAGGGAGTGTGCCACACCATGTGGCAATATGGCCACACCATGCTGGAGTTGTGGTGCGCTGCAGCAGGTCCATCTCCCCGTTCCTCCAACCTTGCCAGAGCATGAACTTCTAAGATGGCTTCTAATATTGCTCATAGCTTTACATATTTAAACTTCCATTTTAAGTCCAAAGTGAAATGCAGCTTTGAGTTTCAATTACATTTATAATATAAACAATCTCAATGGTATAACCCCAATTTATTCGCTTTTTTGCTACCCATGTTTTTGTCACACATACAGCCTAATATACTCCAGACATAGATGGGAATTGCTGCATTGGTTTAATAAACCTGATATGTATTAAAAAAGTAAAGAAAGATGAATTGTTGGCTACGTATCCTAAGACAGGCCCCTTTTTCCCCCCACCTAGAACTGTTAAATAAGAATTGTGAGTTAACATATGAGAGGTCTCCTGCAACTGTTTTATCTTAAATTAAATGTGACAAGTTTGGGAAGGATTGTATGCCCTAATCAAATCTGATTCATATTTTTGCAGAGCATAGATTGTTGATGCACAGTGAAGGAAACCTATAAAATCATCAGAAGCAGTTGGAACCAACCAATGAGGTCATTTTATTCACCCATCCAGTAAGTCAAGAACAATGAACAACTCATGAATTCAATGTGGAGGTCCCTCAGTGAAGTTTGTGGTCCCCAGTGAGTTAATAGGTTGTGTACTGAGAAATATGGATTTAGCCCAAACAATGATGTCCCCCACTATGTGTATGTGATGGATAAAATAACACCTGAAATTTATTATGATCTGCAATTCTATCTAATTTGTGCAAATGTAACCTATATACTGTAAATCCCAAGGAACATATAAAAAAATACATATTTTAGCATTAGACTACATGTGATTCTGTGAAAACAACAGGCCATCATTTAACTCCACTATGAATGTTTTCAACAATTTGTTCTTGCATACAATAAGTTAAATAATATAGATTAAAATAGAATTTCAGTTCCTTTTTTCATTTTACTTTAAATAAAATCAGTTTTTATTTTTTCCAGGATTCCGCCATTCACAGAAAACGTCCAATCAAATGTGTATTCAAAGTGAGCTGTATATTCACAAACTCACTAATTAAGTTCCATTCATAGACGTGTTCAGAAATGGTTTAGAGATAGATATAATTGCAGCCTTTTTCAACACTTTAGAAGAATGGTCTGTCTGTCAACATTTGTTCAAATTCTGCATTTAATCAACTGAAAAAGTGTAGGCTTTTAAATCTGCCTTCACACAGAGCATTATATCCAGTCCTGAAATATAACACAGTGAATTTACTGCATAGCTACTTTACTCCTTTCAAAATCATTGTCTTCTGTAATTTGTAAAATGACTTAAGGCCAGTACTCACTGGCCGATGTCAGAGAGATGTGTGCTGAGCGAACCGCTCAGCACACATCTCTCCCGGCGCTCAGCACAGCGCGATCTGTGCTGAGCGTGCGGGGGGAGACGGGGGGGGGCGCTCACTTCACCCAGCGGTGAAGTGAGCGACCCGCTAGATTGGCCTGCATGCAGGCCAATCTAGCAGCAGCGATAGCGATGCGCGGGGCTGCGCATCGCTATCGCTGAGGGGGCTACACACGGAGCGATCGTGCTTAAAATCTAAGCAATCTAGTCAGATTGCTTAGATTTTAAGCAGCGATCGCTCCGTGAGTACCCCCCTTTACACAACTAGCAAAAGTGACCAGGAAGATGTCTAGTGTGAAGCCTGGTGAAAAGACACTACACAGTGAAAACTGAAAACTGGACATGATATTAATATAAATATACTACCTGACATATGACACAACTCTCCCAGCATGGCCTGACCACTGGACATGACCACAATAGAACTACAGTATACTACCTCTATACACACAGTATATACTAAATAACACTCCCATCATGACATGACACTGGACAATTATACAATGATATTACTATCTTACAGATGGAGGGTACTACATCTCATAACATTGCATGACTGCTGGTCCTGATCATAATTCAAATTCTATTACACTATAGATGGATATAGGACACTAAACCCTTCAATACGATCTGACCAATAAACGTGATCATAATACAATTATACTACCTCTAAACAGACATACTGTAGAACAGAACAATCCCAACATGGCCTGACCATGTTACAAGGCCAAAAAATAAAATTCTATTGCACTCTATACATACATAGGATACTATGCCACTGGACATGGCCATAATACAATTCTATTACACACTACACAGACAAAGGACACTATACCAGCAACAAGTCCTGATCAACCTACATGATCATACTGCAATTCTGACCCTTTATTAATTCTTATGTATATTCTGTATAACAATTCTCTCACAAATGAGTGCCTAGTCTAAAATCTGGAGAGGGGGTTGTATTGCTAGTTCTGAAGTATGGAAAATTACAGAAAACAGATAAAGGGTGCCGTTAGCTACCCTATCCCCATAGGCTGTACTGAGAAATCACATACCATGAAATATAATTTAAAAAGCAATTATGGATGACAAAATGTACAGGAAGTGAGTCTGATTAAATGCTAGACAGATCTATTACCAACATTGTATAGTACAGCACATTTATCTGCTTCTTTCTCCATTTACATCACAATTATCTTTGTTGTGTGCCAGAATGTGGTTTTGACCTTAATGTATGATGAAGAATCTTAAACTGTTTTAAAATGTGTTTTGATATTTGAGGATTAGTTCTAATAGACATCTGTGTATCATCCACCCACCTATCCACCACGTATTTGCATTACATTAGGAGAATCAAAATTGAAAAAGATCTTTGTGGTGTCATTTTACCTTGATGGGAATTAGCTCTCTTCCCTTTTTTATGAAAGCATCTGATGTGTAGACAGAAATCTGTTTATACATATGGATTAATATTTATTTCTAGCAATGTCAAGTTCACAAGTCAGATTCAAATTACCTGTCTTTAATGCCACACATATCGATCTGCAAATCACTGAAATTCCCCAGGGTGCCCCGTTGAACTAAAATGAGGTCCTTAGGCTGATTATCAATAAATATGAGCCTCATGCATCCTTGGAACGAAGAAATTGGATTTATACAAAAGGAATCTGCAAGGTGATCTGGACAGCCTGTTCAGTAAAAGACAAAGATACCACATCTAATCAAATTCAGTATAATACTTTTATTTTTCATGAGTAGTATAGATGGAGGACCCTGAGGTCTCAACATTCTTGATGTTTTCTTTATTACATAAGCTTTGTCATAAAATCTCCGGTTATGAAGGAAGAAATCAGCATGGCATACGAGGTGAACTGCACCGATCTCTTATTGTCTGCCTGCCTATTACCTCACATTCTCTATAAGAATGATTATTGCAGGTCACAGAGTTTTTAATTTCATTTTTTTTTTTTTTTCATTTTGTTTGTGACTGGAGGTCACAGACTTTGCAGTTTAGATTAAAAATAAAGTTAACTTTTGTTGTAGATACATTTAAAACAAAAATTCTCATTTATAGGCTATGTTTAACAAAAGCAATAAGTAACCCATAAACTATGCTATATAGATTTTGGATTAAAAGGCAATTTATGTACAGTAAACATGACATCACTTTATTTTAGCTGGTGTTTGCCTGGGGCTTCTCCTTCGTCTATAATCCAAGGACCCATTCAGTAAAACAACAAATCTGACGCTATACAATGTGAACATACTGACATGATTCCTCCAATGATATTTCATTGTAAGTCCCTCCCTTGTGATTTCAGGCAAGGCCGGATTAAGCCTTGGGGGGCCCGGGCATATAAAACAGGGGGTCCTAGCAGAATGGGGCTTGGAAATAGCTGCCCAGAGCAGCAAAACGCGTCAGGTGAAACCAACTGCTATATACACTGACTACACCAAGAAAGACCTGTGGTTCCATTGCTGCTTTTGCAAGATTCTGGAGGACTTTTCCAGTAATTCATCAATCCGGCTCTGTTTCCAAGCTTTTCAAGCCTTTTGTGGACCAGGATACCTACCAAATTGCGTGGAGCTCAGCTGCCTTCAGGCACCATCGCTACGGATCCTCATATAGGAACACAAGGCTGGTAACATTGGACAATTTGTCATACTAAAGTCCTCATGTGTGAATCTGACTAATCTATCAGGAACACGGTCATAAGGTGTTGCAAAAACAATAGCAGTATTTAGCCAATTTTATCATCCCCATGTGTCAATGGACATTATATTCTCATGTGAGATTTGTTAGTTTAATTGTAATTTTAATCTTATCCTTTTAACACCAATATATTAAATGTGTTCAGGAATTTGAATCTAGCGCTGTTTTTCTTTTCTTTTACTTGTCCTTGTTCCTCCCTTATAAAGGAACAGGGAAATGTTGGCCAGTGCAGTCTATGCACTAATCACATCATAGTGGAGGATATTTCATGGCTGACCATTCGATTGTCACTTTGATCGTGGGCATACACTATGTGATTATTGCCCCGGTCTGCTGCAATAATCACATAATGTATGCCCTGCTTTCTCACTGGTCATCGTCTACACTGGATTACTGTAACATCCTCTTATATGGCCCTCCTGTTTCCCACCACTCTCCACACCACTTTGACCTTAATGCTGCTTCCTCTCCAAAGTACTTAACTAGCTCCACTTCCCCTTCAGTACCCAATTCAAACTTCTCACACACACTTACAGAGCCCTCACCTAATCCTCTCCTAGGGGTCTATTTATGTAGCAATGAAAGGCCCTGTTTTGCATTAAACAGGGCTTTTCTCTTCCTAGTGCAATTCACAGAGTGGGTCACCATGGAGAAGTCTCTGACTTCTCCAGCCGCACCCCCGCTCTGTGCCTGATTCGCATAACCATATCTTTGTATGGTGAGTGCGATTCATGAAGGTGTGGAAAGCTCTGCTTTCCGCTTCTCCATGGGTTCAGGTTCGCATTCTCAGGATGGTGTAACCTGAACTGCAGTGCGGAGACGACTTCCCTGCTCTCTGCTCGGCACCTGGTGCTGGCTCCGCCCCCGACCTCCCAGCAGCCACTGCAGCCTGCCGGGAGGTCAACAAGCTGTGCATGTGCAAAGGGACCTGCCGCCTGACTCTGTACATCACAGGGAGGGACCGCCGGAGATGACCTCTCTCACCGCAGGAGCCCCAGACACCACAGCACATCGTCGGAAGGTTGAGTATACATGAATTGCTACTTATTACAGCTATACATCGCATCAAAGCAATGCGATGTATAGTGATAAGTAGCAATTCTGTTTTCGTTTTCTTAGTGAATAGACCCCCTATTTACATCTCTGATCTCATCTCCCTTCACACTCTCAGCCGCCCACTATGCTTCACAAATGAATGCCTATGTTCCTTCCAAATGATTACTTCCTCACACTTTCACCTCCAAGATTTTGCCTGTGCTGCTCCCTACCACTGGAATTCTCTCCCACTCCTTATCAGACTCTCCGCCTCTCTAAAAAACTTCAATTGGGCTGTTGAGACCCACTTTTTTTATCAAAGCCTTTCAGCTCTCCTCCTAACCTGCTGCTACAGTATGTCCTTCTGGCTCACTGTATCTCCCCTCTTGATCACCCCTATTTTTCTGCCACTCCCCTTTATATTGTAAGCTCTCATGAGCAGGGTCCTCTTGCCTCATATGCTTTTCCTTCCCTCACTTATACCATTGTTTACTCTGCATTACCATGTCCATTTTATACAATGTTTTATACTGTAAGTTGCTGTTTTCTTGTTTTGTTTATACTGTATCTGTTTATGTACTTTGTATGGCTCTGTGGACCCCTCGTGGTGCCAAGAAATAAAGGATCATGATAATAATAATAAGAATGGCAAGGAATGGGCCTCTTTAACACAGTAGGAAATGAAGGGATCATGGAAAGTGTATAATTTAGTAACCTGAGAAACACTGGAGTTTTACTGTATTTTGCAATAACATGTTCCACAGAGTCAACAGTTTACATAATGAAAAATCACAGCATGCAATGAAGCTACATAGGGAAGATGGATAAAGGAACTAAACAACTTGCAATTCAAATAGTGGCTACAGATGAAGCATCTCACCTCCAAAGTAGTACTGGTGCCCAGTGGAAATCTGTACTGGGAGCGTGACATGAACTGGTGAAACAGCCCCATTGTCCAATGTTAGCGTCATGCGAAGTCTTCTTGCGTTTATAGTAACTGTGTGCCATAATCCGTCATTTAAACCACTGCCTGGAGAATGAATAACAGATTATTCCAGATTTTTGTATGTGTCTACAGGGTTAAAAGAAACAAAAGAATGAATGTAATAGAGATTACTATGATCAGTAGAGCACACTGTATCCTCCATGACCAGAAAGCTGGGAGATAAAGTGTCCTTTTACTGCAATTGATTTGATAAAGTCATTTGAATTACATGTACTGTACCATCTACATACATAGTAACATAGTAATTGAGGTTGAATAGAGGCAAAATGCCCATCGTGTTCAACCTGTATTCTGTATTAAGTTGAGTTGATTATAATGTACCTGCTGAAGTAATGTTTTATGACTAGTTAACAACTATAAATCATGTTACACCCGATTATCAACGTCAATATTTTAAATGTTATAAACTTGTGCTCTCATAAAGCATTATTTTCTTATCAAAAATGTATTTGAGGAACAGTACTTATTGCTTTATAGACTTTTTGTCAAGTAAGATTGTGTCCTGGAATTATTACTTTGATTTTGCTTGTTTCATAAAATTATTAAGTTCCAACACTTGAAAATAATGAATTGTAATGAAATGAGAATTATTATTATTCAGCATTTCTGTGGATAACAAGAGGTCCAACATACAGAGAAGAAATGCTTCAAGCAGATTGTCCTTCAGCTAATTATGATTAGCACATGAAAATCTAAATTAACTAATTAATGTAAGTCGAATGTGTAGTGAGATCCCCAAATTCCTTCAGTGTTCCGGGACAGACTACATACAGTAGCTTGTGCTATAAGCTTTGTGTGGAAGTGGTTAAAATACAGCTAGTCGTGTCTTGTTTCTACAGAGATATCCTAGTGAAAAATATGAAGGGACATGGTCAAATTGTCCCATTGTCAACAGACGTACAGTATGACCACAAGCCAAATGGCATGTCCAATATTTATCATTCATTTGATTTAGCTTAATTATGGGATCAATCCCATCAGCCAAAGATTTCTATTTGCTTGTGTATACAATCATGTAACCACTGCAATAACAGGTACCTATGGGTTCTGTCAGTCTCTTCCAGTATGGCCACCCACATGTGTTATCAAAACAGAAGGTCATCCTATTGTATGGCGCTTAGAGCAAGCAGGACTGGATTATTTTTATGTAGCCCACTATGGTCTGTGGAATCTCAGTCTATTCTACACCTCTCTTATGCCTCCACTGTGCCCATGCAGCTCCTCACTAGTAGAGAATAATTGAAAAACCATTTAAGAACAGGTCTTTAATTTACTGACCGATGCCTCAGAGAGGCAGTACAGTATTTTCTGGAACAGACCTTTCAGTGTGCTTTACACATGGGGAGATTTAGGTTACTGCTCAGGCTGCAGACAGATCTCTCAACCTATATAAAAAGTGCTGTGCGGTCTCTTGGCACGCCCTGCAATGCAGTACACCGAGATATCAGATCTAGATGCAAAACTAATCATTCAGCATGTAACTAAAATACTGTGCTGTCTTTTGGAGCACCGTCAGTATAATAAATGAAAGATCATAGCTTAATAATAAATTGGTCTTTCAGTTAGTTGTACCTGCTGCGTGCTTCATAAACTAGAACTTTAATTATTGAATTTCCTCAGTAGCTAATTAAGAGCTGAGGTCCCCTATACTGCCTTAAACGTTTATGCCTATTTCTAGTGATTCTTTTAAGAGGCTTATTCTTAACAATTTTGAATGGCAATTTGCTCAAATTTGTGGTTTATAATTTTTTTTCCATTCACATTTGAAGTTAGTTGGAGAAGGTCAACCAGTTAATGTAGAACATGATGAAGCCTGTTTCTTAATTGTACAAATGATCTATCAGGAAAGCAAAATGTGCTCCTTTATTTTAGCAATAAATAAACCTAAATAAAGTACCATGAGCAAAGATTTGATATAAGATATTAAAAAATAGAAAATATTACATTAATATACAAAATATAAAGCCTAAAGGAAGGAAGAAATACAATAAAAAAGAGAATGCAGACATCTGATAGTTTAAAGTGAGGGGGGGAAATGAATTTCAAATTTGGGACTAGGCTGATTAAGAGGCTCATAAGCCAGTGTTGTGGGAGGCCCAACGGTATTTGTCCCCCAGGGATCTCTCAAAGTACACTACATTTTAACTGCACTTAAATACATCTGTAATAGCTACAGTAACAGCAATCACCACTAAGTGCTACAAAGTAATTTTTAGACATACAAATGTCAAAAGACCTCCATCAAGGTTTTGTGCAATAAAATTGACAATACACAAAGTCCCATAAGAGTAGAGTTGGGTGAATAAATTCAGCCAAATATCAGAGTTTTGTCACCCAAAAATCATTTTGATAACTCTTTTCATGTTGAAAATCTATTCTGGACCCAGAATTCGTGCATATTAAAGGATGTCTTTAGTGGTGTTAGCTTATGCTAATTTGTATGTTGGATATCTGTAAAATAAATAGTTTTTGCATAGTTTCATTGTGAATGACGAGGATGTTTTGAAAAGAGAATAGAAGAAACAGCTTCCTTTAGAGAAAATAAATATAATAGCACTTCAATAAAACCATACAGGATGCTTAAAATGAAGCAGATAAAGCAATCACAGGATGGTGTGGCTGCTCCCCACATCTTCCCTTTAGAAGTTTTGTACAGCCTTGGACAGTTTTCTATGGATTTATTGAAGTGTTAATACTATGACCCATTTCTTCTGCTGTTTTGACTTTGAACCCGCCTACTGTACTGTATATTCTTTACAAGATTCAAATGTGTAGTGGTGGAAACAATGAGTTTATTCTGATGCTGAAACCTTGCTGATGGTGGAACAGTTGACATTATATGTAAGGACTATAATTTTTTAGATCACCACTATTGTGCTTGGATAATTCTGTCATTTAGGATTTTAATGTTTATTTTGGGGCGCGCTGTCTTCACTATATATTACACTGGCATATTCCTCCTCTGTTCCACACTGATAACCTTTGTACATTCACCCCAGCTACATGTTTCTGCAGTTCCTTCTCTGAACCCCCCCCCCCACACACACACACACACACACACACACTTAAACACACACAGATGTTGCCTTTAGCAATGGGTAGAGGCTTGTGTCTGTCCCCAATTAGACATGCACAGAACTATTCCCAAGTCCCACTACAAGTCCAACTACAGGTTGAGTATCCCTTATCCAAAAATGAAAATCCCACATTTTTGGGTCCCATACTGAGATAATGAATCTATATATATATATATATATATATATATATATGAAACGAAATTTAGTTCCTCCTAACACATTTAGTTCCTCCTAACAGGGAACTTAGAGGATACAGGCAGCCATATAATTAATTAATTTTAGTGTTTTATTTGAAATAGCGCAGTGGGAGAGTAATTCTTGTCATATATATATATATATATATCCCGGAAAGAAACAGCACTCTAAAAAGGTTATTTCAAATAAGTGGTGCCAGTTCCATATTGCATTAATATACAAACTCACTTTTCACAGCAGGATGAAAAGATAACGGAACAGCATTTAAGCAGTGTTTATTGGTCCAACAGCATAACACAGTAATAATCAGTGGCGGCCCGATAGCCGTTTCAACCACGCTTCTGTGGTTTTCCTCAGGGTCTAAAAGAGACTACTTCCTATGTCACCAGCATGACCTGGAGCTGTCTGTGCTCCCATTGGTCCAAATATTGTGACAGTGTGGGCGGAGACCAAAATGTAAACAAGTCTGCCCCCCCGGCTTAAACACCAGGTGAGAGCAAGCCACATTATTACTTCTATCACATTACACCTCCCTGAGGTGTGACATCGCTGTGAAAAGGTAAACAATGCCAGGATTAGCATATTAGGGATGTGTGAAAAAGAACACCAGTTCCTGGACCTTTAGAATATACACAAATCCAAACTACACCATTTAGTGCAAAACAGCTCTATAAAGTGCAATGTTGGTTGGATGTGAAAAAGACCGTGATGTATCTAACAGTGGCCACCAGCACAGACAATAAATATAAAGAGATTATCAGGTGCAGACGCAAAGCAGGTGCATGTCCCAGAGAACCTTTTATCCTTCTCTGATTGGGGGTCAAATATAAATGTCCATTCAATACAGCACCAGGTATTCCCTGGAGGTCTCCCATCCAGGTACTGGCCGGGCCCATCACTTTTTAGCTTCCAAGATCAGACGGGTATTGGGCATTTCCAGCGAGGTCTGGCTGTAGTAAATAGAAACAAAATCCTAGGCCCACATTGACAGTACGTAGGTCATGCACCTTCCTGTTCTCCTCCACCAGATATAGCTAAATAAAGGGCACTCGGCAATGCCCCAATGTATATAGCAAAACAACTTCAATTAAGCAGTACCTTAGACACACGGCGGTGTCATCACATCATTATATCCAGTTCAGGTGCATATGGTGATGCGCAATAAAAGAGTCTAAATACTGCTAATTGTGGACAGGGTTAAAGAGTCATTTGTGAAGTATTATCATAGTTAATATAGTCATATTCGTCAAGGGTGAAACATCAAAGCATATGGTATAACTCTTCAAAGACAGCATCCAAGACGGAAATCTTCATTCAGACCATGGTGTGGGTGGACCGCACGTGAGTATTGGCATGCGATACCGATGGTTTCTGTTTTGGGTAAGTGGCACGGATGGCACATTGCGCATCTGTGCGCCCTGTCTAGTTTGTGAAACAAATTTATGTGTATTTCTCATACCAGATGATATGATGTACTCCTCTATTATATTCAGCTGGTTCCAATAGGGAACAGGAAGGGAGGTACCTGGTATAATTGCCTTTGCTATAAGAATGGGCCATGGGTGAGTTGTGTATTACGGGCTGCTGGCTTTCCTGCCAGTTAATCATTGTGATCTTGAAAAAGGTTAGTTCAGAACCGGAACTTCGATCTGCCATTATGATCCAATTGCTGGTATGATACACCATTGAGATGAAATAAAAAGTATGTTCTCTACAATTTGGTGAGTGCCTGTACCTACAGAATTTTATATATATATATATATATATATATATATATAATACATGCCATTATCTCAGCATGGGACCTGAAAATGTGGGATTTTGGATAAAGGATTCTCAACCTGTACGAGGACATACCTTGTAGAATTATTATATAAATTGTATCATTGTATGCAACCTGCAACAATGTATTGGCATAATATGTTAAATCGTTTGTTTTTAAATCAATTCTATACTTTTTTATATTCAATTATTTATTTAATCCTCTTAACATGTTTCTTTTTTGATGCTCCCATTTAGTCATATAAAGAACGCTTTAAATAATTACCTTGTGGGGTTTATATGCAAGGATAGACAGTTGATGGCAGAATTATATAATAAGATTTCTAAATAAAAACTGTAGCCAATCTGGTTTGCATAGAAATGTTCCTTTATGGTTAGTATAAATACTTTATTTATAATAGTCTTGTTACAGATCATTATTTTTACCATTCCAAGGCATAGTGTAAATTTGTTGTTTTATTAAGTAATACAGTACTTGTTGCGTAGTGAATACAAGAGTAAGATTACACATAACAATAACTGATGAACCGACAGAAAATTGAATTGAACTTTTTTGACACTTTGATTCCTGTAGTTCATTATTTTTCTTCACATGATCATTTGCTTAGTGAACTAAAAGGTGTTTATTGAACATGTTCCTTCTCCCTGGAGAGGTGTTATTCAGCATCAGCTGCCATTACAGAGGGAATGCTTCTGGATGTACACTTCTCAAATAATGCTGCTTGAAATGTACAGCAAATATTACTTGCTTGCTTCTTGCCTGAGAGATGACCAACCTTAATCAATTATGTATTATTTGTTTACTTACTGTAAGAGGTTCTGTTTAATTTTTACTATCATTGTGTGCTGCTCAAGAAGCAACTGTATCATTCATTATGCTCTGTTATTTGTATTGTTATTCTGCTTATATACATTCAATGTATATACATTATTGTTTTTTTATTGGTCTATAGGTTATGCACCTGTAGGCATTAATATATTTAATTTGGTTTTTATTTGCTTGCAGATTCCTGGCAATTTGGTTTTTGAGACCAGCCTCCATCTCCAATGTAAATTTTGTCTTGGACATTCTTGCGTGTAGTTTGACTTTAGTGTCCGTCATGTGCTGGTGTGTTCTGTAGATGAACGTGTCATACTGCAGAAATGACACCTTGGTGATAGGTATCACTTTGCAGCAGAGTCCTTAATATCCACTTTTCAGAAGTTGCCACTTGGAGACCTGGGAGAGGGCACTTTTGTGAATTTGGTTGTATCTTTCACTCCATTAACATGTGCGGTGTCAGTGATAATCGTTTAGATTCTGTCAGTCATTTTTGACAGACAGCAAACAAAGACTGTCAATCTCTGGGTCGCTTTATGTGATATGCAGAAGCTAGAAAGTGCATTGTTCTGTCATATACTTAGGGTAATGATATTGATAAAACTAGATGATTGACTGGCACTAGTATAGCAAGAATATATGGCAATGAGGGTCAGAACAACAGATATAGTTACAGTATTTTTACTGCTGACTAGTAAAACTGGTGGCTTTAAAATTTTGCATGTTTCACTGATGGTTTCTGACCTTGAGTGTTCCCAGCCTCCCCTCCCCCGCGATGACAACAGGGCAGAATTATTTGACTGTCACTATCAGAGCTCTATTCATAGACTGTAAATTCTATGAAATATGAATTTACAAATAAAGAGGCATATGTATTAAACCTTTGATAGAGGTAAAGTATCATCCAATCAGCCGCTGGCTGTCATTTTTCAAACACAGCCTGTAGACATTTAATTGTTTGGTACTTTATCTCTCGCAGCTTTATCTTTCTGCAAACTTTGATACATATGCCCCAAAATATAGAATAGGTTGCTCTATGGAAAATTGAACCAAAGCAGAACTAGAGGATTGTATCAGTGGAGCCTCGCAAAACTGAAAAATGCTTATTCTGCTGAAATACTCTATTTGCATAAAATTTTGCAAACCTATTTAACAATTATCTATCCCACCTTGCCATTTCCAGCCAAATTTGTTCCCAAATTCTCTTTCAAATTACTGTCCCATGATCTATGACCTCCAAGCTTTTGAGAGACTTATTGGACCCTCATTAGTCCAATTTACTTCCAAGCACTGGACAAAAACTGCACTGACTACAGTGGTCAGATATTATATCATGGCTAAATCTAAAGCCCATAACTTACTTCTAAGGGGGACATGTACTAAGCATTGATAAAAGTGGAGAAGTGAGCCAGTGGAGAAGTTGCCCATGGCAACCAATCAGCTGCTCTGTATACTTTTATATTATGCAAATTACACAGGTCTGCAATGAAAAAGCTTTTTTAACGAATGTATGTGATACGTATAGATTTTTGGCTTCTGAACATGAAAATGACTCACGATTTTGCATATCACATCACGTTTTTCTGCAAAACGTGTATTTATGAATAAGTAATTTTTTTCATATTCAATAAAGTAACAAATGTATTCTGCCCACATTTATTATAAAACATTGGGGTAAATTTACTAAGATGGGAGTTCTATTTAAGATGGGATGTTGCCCATAGCAACCAATTAGATTCCAGGTATTATCTTCTAGAAGGGTCTAGATAAATGAGAAGTAGAATCTGATTGGATGCTATGGGCAACATCCCATCTTAAATAGAACTCCCATCTTAGTAAATTTACCCCATTGTCTTAAATGAATTGTCGGTAATATAGAATGTTGCAATTCAGTTCTCTTCATAAAACTTTCCGTCTCCCAGTGCCAGATTAAGGTCCACGTGGGCCTAAAGCTGAAATTTACAAAGGGCCTAAACCCCATACTATCTTTAAGGAACATTGCACACACACAACTACAACTACAAGGTGAGCTGGAGAAGGTGGAACCAAATACAACAGATGCAACACAGTTTTGCACTGTGTCGGCTCATTATAACCCCTGCCTACCACCACATATACACACACACAGCATTTTTACAGGCCCTGACATTAGAAAGTTAATAAAAGATAAACATTTCGAGTGTGTAATGAATATTGTGTAGCTTTTGGCATGGACGTCGTTCAAACAAGTGATTTCAAAATTTTTAGGCAATGACAAGGATTCAACTACAAAGAAACTTTCAGGGAAATGCGTTATAGTTACAGAAACCTTGGCTGCAATATGAGTTTAAAGGTACATTTTTTGAATTCCCATATTGAGCATTTCCCGGATAATCTCGGAAACTACAGTGAAGAACATGGTGAACGGTTCAACCAAGACGTTAAAGATGTAGAAATAAGATATCAGGGCCATCAGCATGATGGCTGACTACTGCTGGATGATACACAGAGATGACACAGAAAAAACTTGTAAGTGAAAAGCGACAAAACGAAGTTTGAAGACAAAAAAACAAGATATTAGCAATTTTTTCAATAATTATGGTTTTGTTTCTATTATTGTTTGATTTAATTGTTATTTTATTATGTAATTAAGACAAAAACACAGTGATATCATCTACACTTCTTCGTATTTCCAAATAAATATGTCACGAACAATGAAACTTCTTGTTTTTTCTTAAAAACGTATGTAACTCCCTCACAGGTAAATGTGATGTGGTCATGTTTTTTATATACTATTTCTTGATGTGCACAGGAGTATAATTAAGAATATAAAAGTATTATTAAAAAATAGCTGTGCGGCAGACACTTTTCATGTTTTGTGTTTTGGTTTTGGTTCTGGTTCCATGTTCATGTTTTGGATCTAGATTGGTTCTGCCAAAACCACCCTTTAGTGTTTTGGTTTTGGATCTGGATGATTTTTGGGAAAAAAAACATAAAAACAGCTAAAATCACATAATTTGGGGGTCATTTTGATCCTATGGTATTATTAAGCTCAATAACATTCATTTCCACTCATTTCCAGCCTATTCCGAACACCTCCCAATATTGTTTTTAGGCCAAAAGGTTGCACCGAGGTGGCTGGATGACTAAGCTAAGCAACACAAGTGTGCGGCACAAACACCTGGCCCATCTAGTAGTGGCACTGCAGTTGCAGACAGGATGACACTTACTTTTACTTCTTTGCATGATGTGCTGTTTGGGGACAAGCTTTTTTAAGTGCCATCCTGTCTGCAACTGCAGTGCCACTCCTAGATGGGCCAGGTATTTGTGCGGCACACTTGTGTCGCTTAGCTTAGTCATCAAGCTACCTCATTGCCGTAACTAGTCATTTTAGCGCTTTGAGCAAGAAACAGCATCTTGCCCCCTCCCCCCCCCCTCATATTCAAACAGGGTCAGTGCGTACCGTAGGCACACGGCAAAAATCTAGGGGTGTGACCATAAAATAATACCAATTCATATTATGTTGCACAGTAGTCTCCATTATTTAAATTACACCGCACAGTAGTGCCACTTATTTATTTATTTATTTATTTATTAACAGTTTCACTTACACACATTATGCCAGATAACGAGTCCCATTTTACACAATACTCAAGGTAGAGCCCCTATCACACATTTTGCCACGTACAGTCCCTTATTAAACATTATGACAGCAGAGTCCCCCTTTTTACACATTACGGCAGCAGAGTCCCCATTTTTACACATTATGGCAGCAGAGTCCCCATTTTTACACATTACGGCTGCAGAGTCCTCTTTTTACACAATACTGCAGCAGAGTCCAGGGAGGCAGGGGGTTGAGAGAGTGTGAAAGTGTGTGTGCTATAGTTACCTTTGACCCAGCCGGCAGTCCTCTTGTACTTCCCGTTCCCGCCCCAGCACTGCAGCTTTTCGCAGTGCAGGGCACTGTAGGTGGGCTGAGGGCAGGCTGGGAGAGATGTCATCTCTCCTAGAACACGGGGGGTAGGGATAAGAGGAGGAGATGATCGAGCTGAAGCACCTCCCGGCCACCTATGAGAGAAGACGTAGCCGGGCAATGCACTGCAGCTGAGCTGAGTGGTGACGGCGGGAGGGTGGCCAGGTGGCTGCAGACATCACAGTGTGGCAGTGGCACGGTCAGGTGTTGCCAGTGGTCCTGCACCTACAGTGCTTCTGAACTGTGTGCCAGGCACCACTAGCAAACACCTAGTTATGGCTCTGGACGGTACATAAATACAATAAGCTGGGCTATACAGAAGTACTGTTGCAGTGCCACTACCAGCTGGCAAGGTATACTGGGACAGATGCAGGTAGAAATATAAGACACCCACCCCCAGAAATGCAGACCCCAGCCTGCCCACCTCTGCATTTTGAGCTCCTGCACCAGCTTTGCAGCTGCATAAGGCAGACCAGATCAGGAGGAGCATGAGATGCAGAAAGTGCACTGTATCTGTGTCAGGGCAACCCCAAATCTGAGCCTGGCAGCTAGTGAACTTCCTGAATCCTCTTACTGTATCTTGCAGTTTCAGCTCCCAGCCCCAGCCAGCACAGGCCAGCAGCAGATCCTTGTACTGGGAGGCGAAGCTTCTCTGTGTCTGGCTTGGAGGGAGGGAGTGAGGAAGGAGGCAGCAGCATTGAATGGGAGCCGGACAGGTGAGTGCAGAGCAGGGACATGCAAGCACATGACATTATGTCAGTGCTGCCTGTGTGGTGGCTGTGGCTGATAAGTCCCGCAGCCATCACCAGCATTATGAAGTTGTTGATGAAGGATTACTCTTTCAGAGACATCCTTCATTCTTGTAGTAGCCAACCTGGGTGGAGCCCCCTAGTGGCCTTATGGCAGCACCGACCCTGCTTGCTCCTTGGCCCAGCACACTTCCGGAAGAAAAAAGGAGGCGGGGGTGGATGGAGCAGAGAGGCTGCAGCGGGGGATGGACGGAACGCTGCATAGTGCATATACTGATCTGATCCCACTACCTCTGTATGGTACTTTGCCACTGGAGGAATCCGGGAGCGCGTGCTATGTGTATGCCAGCGGATGCGCCCACAGTGCAGATGCGCTGTATGCAATGCACCGCTGGCCCACATGTAGTTATGGACCTGCCTCATTGCACCTCTTTTACTTCTTTGCATGATGTGCTGTTTGGGGCCTATTTTTTAAATCTGCCATCCTGCCTGACACTGTAGTGCCACTCCTAGATGGGCCAGGTGTTTGTGCCGCAAACTTGTGTCACTTAGCTTAGTCGTACAGCCACCTCGGTGCAACCTTTTGGCATAAAAACAATATTGGGAGGTGTTCAGAATAGACTGGAAATGAATGTTATTGAAGTTAATAATACCGTAGGATCAAAATTACCCCCAAATTATGTGATTTTAGCTGTTTTAATGTTTTTTTCCAAAATCATCCAGATCTAAAACCAAAACCAAAATACGAAAGGGTGGTTTTGGCAAAACAAATCCAGATCCAAAACATGAGCATGGAACCAGAACCAAAACCAAAACACAAAACACGATAAGTGCCTGTCGCACATCTCTACTTATAACCAATGCAGGGAAATGGCACAAATGATCCCATATCTCTGATTTCTTATTTTCCCCCAAGAATGTAACAGCTACATAATGGGGATAATGTGAAATCAAGGAGATTGCTGGACTATGATGGAGATACTGTAGATACTAACATATTTTTAAGTATTCAGTTTTTTTTGCAGAATTGTATGTGTTTAAATGAATAATAATTTAAAATGATGTGCCCCATTTGGGATACGGTCGTTAGGTCAACACAACTTAGATTGACAGTCATTAGGTCGACCACTGAAGGTTGACATGGGCATTAGGTCGACATACACTAGGTCGACATGGGCATTAGGTCGACATGTACTAGGTTGAAAGGTCAAAAGATCGACATGAGTTTTTGGACTTTTTTTGGTGTTGTTTTCTTCGTAAAGTGACAGGGAACCCTAATTAGTGCACCGTGTCCCCTTGCATAGCTCACTTCACTCATCATGCTTCAGGCAGGTTACCGTTCCCAATTGTAGTCCACGTGGATCGTAAAGTATGAAAAAGTCCATAAATTAAAAAAAACTGTGAAAAACCTCATGTCGACCTTTTGACCTGTCAACCTTCTACCTGCATCTGTCCCAGTATACCTTGTCAGCTGGTAGTGCCACTACAACAGTACTTCTCTATTCTAATTTATGTGATGTCAATAATGATGTCAATTCACATTATGATATATAGTGTTCCCCATTCAGATTGTGCCTCATTACAGTGCCCTAGTTCATATTATATAACATTGATATGCCCTCCGGTTCATTTTATACCACACTACAATAAGCAGGCCCAGGGGCATACCTAGATATATTGCAAGCCCCAAGGAAAAAGTATGAAAGGACCCCTATGTACTACGCAATGGCGAAAACTGTATAAAACACATGTAACTTTAGGAACTCAAGGAAGTTGGGCCCCTTTCAGCTCTGGGCCCCATAGCAGCTGCACTGCCTGCACCTATGGTAGCTATGCCCTTGTTCCTAAGGATGTGCACTGTGCATCTCCGGGCACCCCGCAATATGGAAAAGGGCTTATGGCTTTCATTCTAAAGTGCTGTCAGGGCAGTGATCATGCTGCCCCCTTCGCCTTGTGTGGTGGCACTGGTCATATACCCCTTATTACAGAGCTAAACATTCATATGGCGCTGCATATTTTCAACTGCGCTCTGCAATTTGCATGTTCACATTTGTATTTTTTATTTTATTATTCAGTTATTTTTATTTATATGCATTTTGTGCACGGTTTGTGCATTATGCAATATGAAATGTGTTATGTTGTTGAAAGAAGGCAGTTTTTGCATTGATGAATTTAATGCTACACTGGAAGGTTTCCTAAAGCTCAACGAGCTTAGGAATAAATAATGTTATTTGAACAGTATTTGAAAAGCAGAAATATTCAGTCCTTTGTATTTTTTACTCTGCATTTTCACTTATTGTTAACAGGTATATTTCATTTTTTACTTTTACAGAATAAAAACAAAATTGGTTTCCTAATCTTCTTCAGTTGATTGCTATGCCATTTACTTTAAAAGCAATTAGTGTTAACCACCTATTGTGTCAAACCAAAAATAAAACCCAGGCATTTCAAGTCTGTTCAGTTATGACATTGTCTTCAGATAAGTCAAATCATTGTAGATAACATTGCTTGTAAAAATGTCATTTTGTGATTCTTGTTTTTTTTTATAATCACTCAAACCCCTCTGTTCTTAAACAACAAAAGGAGAAAATCAAATAAAAACTAAATTAAAACTCCACTAGATGGACATCTAGTTCTTTTAAAAGTAGCAAGTAATAATTCTTTTAGAATTCTCTCATGCCGTATTGGCAATATTAATCTTTGCTGACTGCAGGCTGCCATATTAAATGAGAGTAATACCGAAAACTGATGATTTCATTTTGTGTGCAGATTCCAAATTTATAATAAAATACAGAGTTTTAATTGTGGTGTTGATCTAATCAGGTGGGTTTCCCAGAAATTCCGCCCAGGGCTGCAGCACTCTCTTCTTCTTAGGTGTCCTGTTACAAGCACACAGCAGTAGTTGATGCCCTACTATCTGAACATTTACCCAGCAGCATAACCAGAAATTTGTGAGCTCAAATATTTTGTAGGGCTCCTGTCCCAATGCTTCTAGACAAACAACTTCTCCACAGTAGTTTTATGCCACATAATAGTGCCCTACTTCATTTTCTGTATCATAGTCATGCTCTAGTTAATGCTATGTCCAATGTTATGCCCCATACGATTGTCTTGTTTATTTTATGAACCATAGTGCAGTAGCGCTCTACTTCACATTTTGTCAATAATACCCCAATTCATTTTATGACATACAGTGTCCCTGGGATGTTATCAGGATCCCGGCACTTGGGATGCCAGCTGTCAGTATACCGACATCTGCATCCGAATCACGACACCAAGTAAGTAGTCTAACCCTCGCCATCTACCACCCCTAACAATCGCACCCTGCAGCCTGACCCTAATGGCCCTCCCCCCTGCATCCTAGCCTTAACCCTCTGCAGTGGTGCCTAACCGTAACCATCCCTCCCCGCAGCCTAACCCTAACCCTCCCTCCCTGCAGCCTAACCCTAAGCTTCCCTCCTTAGTGCCTAATCCTAACCACCCATTATTAGTGCTTTAACCCAACCCTTCCACTACACAGCCTAACCCTAACCTCCCCCCCAATGCAGCCTAACCCTAACCCTCCCCCAGCACATAAACCTTTCCTCCACCCTCGCAGCCTAACCCTAACCCGGCCCAGCATACTTACAATCGGAATACTGGCAGTTGGGATTCCAACACCGGCATTGTAATACATGTCAGGATCCCGGCGTCGGTCTTCTGACCAGTGTCGGGATTCCCACATCAGTATTCCAACTACTGTTATCCTGAATGCCGGCATGCTAACCAGATCCTGTGTCCACAGCTCATGGTATAACACACTACAGTACCCCTGTTCATATTATGCCACACTATAGTGTCTCAATTTAATGTTGTGCCACATTGCATTGCCCTCAAGTTCCAATTATGAAACATCACAGTGCCCTAAGTTCATATAAATTCAGACTATAGTGCCTCCACTTCATATTATGCCACATTACAGTGCCCTCCATTCATATTATACCACAATACAATAAACAGGTCAGATTATGCCACATTACAGTGCCCAGTTCAGATTATGTCACATTACAGTATACCCTTATCATTATAACATCCACTACACGCACCTCTCACTGACAATGTAATGTCACCCCATTTAGGCTAGGTGATGGGTTTCACCCAACTGCTTAGCAGGCAAATCTGGGAAACTAGTATGCAAATATATAACCTGGGTTTGCATCTGAGCCCCATAGTAATGGCTAGAGTCCCCATCAGGAGGAGACTGTCGGACTCCAGCCTCGCCCCCGCTCCTACTGCTCGCCTGCTGCTACTGCCACAAAGTGAAAGAGGGCCCATGAGAGTGGACCCAGCATGCATGACATCATGATGTCACACCGCACCGCCTAGTTAGAGAGGAGGCAAGGCACCCGAGGAGCAGCCTGGAACAGAAGAAGAATGCGTGGGTGCAGGGCTACTGCAGAGCATTAGAGATGATAGTGAACTGTGGTCACCAATAGGTAGTGGGGGCCCGGCCGATTTTGTCAGTCGCAGGTCCCACTATTTCTGATAGTAGTCCTGGCAATGGCACCCACTATAGCTAAGCCCATTTGACAACACTGTTGCCTGAGTGATTCACCAGAGTGCTAGCTGCAGAGAACATTACTTGGAGCCTTCAGGGAGTGCATAGTACACAATGAGAGAAAGATGCCCTGGTAAATTATGCATGCCCAAGTGAATGCTCTATTCCCAGGTAGGTAGCCACACCCCAGGTAAGTAGGAATCTCCTCTAAATTTGACACTTGTACTGTAAGTACTGAAATGAAACTGTACATGTGGAGTGCAAATTAGGGATGGACATCGATGGTCGATGTTTCAGAACCATCGATGTTTTCGTTTCGATGGTAGTGTTTTTAGCATTTAATGGTGCCCTCCCGATGTTTTTCACCATCAAATGATAGTCATTTGATGGTCTTCCGATGGTGGCTTGTTTTTTTCTAATTCCAAATAGCTATGCCTCCCCTTGCTGCTGTGTCTATCAGGGAAACTTCCTAAGTCCGTTGGAGGCTGTCTGTTTCAGACATGAGCCTGCTCAGCCAGTCCCCTCACCCCCTTCCCACTCTAGACTGCTGCTAGGCAACAGGGCCCACTGCAAGCTCTGATTGGCTCTCACTGACTCAGAGAGCCAATCAGATCCCAGACCTTACTTACCCTGCAGTAGCAGAAGCCACAGACACTCGGAGCTCAGGAGGATTCAGAGGAGACAGAGTGACCTCACTGATCTTTATATCACTCCAGCTATACACCACCACTGATCAGGGGGAATAATTTAGGAGGGCTATGGACAAAGTCCTTGCTTGAGTATGTTTTGGACTGTGGGAAAA
This sequence comes from Pseudophryne corroboree, assembly GCF_028390025.1. Lineage (NCBI taxonomy): Eukaryota > Metazoa > Chordata > Amphibia > Anura > Myobatrachidae > Pseudophryne > Pseudophryne corroboree. The sequence continues at coordinate 218,442,869 of NC_086450.1, forward strand.
ACCAAGAGAAAACACAAAAACCATGGAAAGAACATACAAACTCCACACCATAATCATCGGAATTGGTCCCATGTGAGACAGCAAAGCAAACCGCGCACTGAGCAAGTTGCCATCCACATTATTGTAAGAAATTCCCAGCCGTTACGCCGTACCGCTGGGTCGTCCACAATACTGCATTCCGCTGGCTTCGTTCTGTGTGAGGGGAGGAGAGCGCAGCGCAGTGCCTCTCCTGCCCTTCAATTCTCTTGGATGCCCAGTCTCACTCTCCATCGGCGGCGGCGCGGTCAATCTGAATAAGGCACCTGTTTACTAGCCAATCAGAGCTCATGGACCGGCAGCCGTGGCTCCTGATTGGCTGCCGGTCCGCGAGCTCTGATTGGCTAACGAACCGGCGCATCATTTCAGATTGACCCCGCCGCCATTGGAGAGTGAGACCGGGCATCAAAGAGAATTGAGGGGCAAGAGAGACGCTATGCTACGCTCTCCTCCCCTCACATAGAAGAAATAGAGCCAGCGGCAAGGGGTGGGGGGCAATGAGCGCACAGTGGGACAATGTATATCTGCCACAGGGGAGTATTGTATATCTGACACAGTGGGGGCATTGTATATCTGACACAGTGGGGGCATTGTATATCTGGCACTGTGGGGGCATTGTATATCTGGCACAGTGGGGGCATTGTATATCTGCCACAGGGGAGTATTGTATATCTGACACAGTGGGGGCATTGTATATCTGACACAGTGGGGGCATTGTATATCTGACACAGTGGGGGCATTGTATATCTGGCACTGTGGGGGCATTGTATATCTGGCACAGTGGGGGCATTGTATATCTGGCACAGTGGGGGCAATGTATATCTGGCACAGTGGAGCATTGTATATCTGGCACTGTGGGGGCATTGCATATTTGGCACTGTGGGGGCATTGTATATCTGGCACAGTGGGGGCAATGTATCTCTGGCACTGTGGGGGCATTGTATATCTGGCACAGTGGGGGCATTGTATATTTGGCACTGATGGGGTAATGTTACTTCATCATCGGGCATTGTGTGTGTATATTATATATGTATATTATACACACAATGTCCAGTGATAAAGTAATATGTTGCTCAGAGTCTGGCCCTGCCCCCGATCCCAATTCCCACATTGCAAACGAAAATGCAGGCTTTCGCGCATGAACTAGTCATATAAATAGTTTTCACCATCGAATACTTTTGATGTGATGGTTAGTAACCATTGCATCGAAAGTTTCAATGGTGGAACATTGCCATCATATGATGGTTTGCTTTCGATGTCCATCCCTAGTGCAAATAGGCTCCCCCTGTAAATGTTTTTAGATAAATAGGACCTGTCAGCAGTTAAAGGTATGCTGCATTTATACACTGAAGCTGCAAATGTGGTTGTACAGTATTTAAACAAATTCCAAATCTGCAATTCAGCATGATGTACTTTTAGTGAACAGAAAGGTAAACAGATTAATAGTCTCCCAAATAAATACAACCATTTGCTAAGAAACCAGAAGCAATGTTTTATGAACAAAAACTTTTTTTTAGGCTCAAATAACATTATGCTTTTGCTTAAACAACATAATGTTAATGCTGAGAAAGTTTATTTTAATTAGTGTACGGCTAGTACACAGTACTAATCTGATCTGAGTGCTGCTATAATATCAATACTATATATTTAAATTCTCTAGCGTTAAAGAAATGTATATGTTTATTGGTTGGATATAATTTTATGGGCTAGACTTGAGTGAAATGTTATTACATTACTTAATATGGCTCAATATTGTCAGATATACAGTATTTAAATCTTTCAGTCAACATTTATATCTATATATTTAAATCTCATATAAAGCAATGATATATATACACATGTTCACAATATTTGCATTTTCTTTAGGCATTTTGAATTGTGCAATATCTGAAAAAAAAATTGCAAAGAAAGTCCAGTGTATTTCTATACATCTCATTTTCAATAAGAAACGGCACAAAGATCCTGGAAAATATCTGTCCATCATATTTGTTGCAGCCCATTCTAGGCCTGTTTAAGTCCGTGACAAGTCTTGTGACAGTCTGTATTGCACATACTGTGCCAAATGTAATAGAGTGTGAGACAGCTGGTGCTCCAAGATTCTGTCTGAACTCGTACATTTTTTTTAAAGCAGCAAACATTTACTAGGCAAAACCAGGTTGGCCTGCCATCACTTACAGTAGATAGGCCATAGTTAGTTGCTTGTTTAAATTATTTTATTAAATTGGCTATCATCACATGAATGCTTATAACCAATCAATGAAAATAATAGAATTAGGTGGGAGCATTACAGTTGTACCTAGGGGCGCCCTCACCCCTAAATCCGCACCTGATATCAGCATAGTTAGTATATTAAAAGAGGCATATAGTTGGTTTTAGTATAACTTCCATCGCATTGTTAGAATCGTAGGTCATCTGTGTTATTCAAAACAATTATGCAGCCACACCATTAGTTGCATTAGTCACAGCTGTTAGCCCAATAATATTTGAAAAGATTTTACCAGTCAATGGTTGAAATGGTGTCTCCCAGCTCCTGATGCTTATCTATATAAGAAACCTTGGGGTGTTTTCAGACCAGGATGCAGCCACGCGTTTGCACACAGCGGCTGCATCCAGAGGGTTTGCTCATGTGCAGCATCTATAGTGCGCATGTACGACCCTTCACCAAGGTGACTGATATTGGTGGCCATCAGGGGGACATTAATGTGGTGTTTAGTGGGCATAGTCCGGACAGCACAGGCATGTCCAGACCCTTTTGGGGGACATCACACACAGCCACTCTGAGAATAAAATGGTGCATAGCCAGGCTGCGCAGGCAGGGTTCATAAAGGCTAAACTGTGAGTGAGATGCCAGCAAGAAGGTGTCCTGTAGTACCAACTGACACATTTATCCACCTTACTCCAAGTCAGCAGCTTCCTCAACTTCCTTCAATTTCTGTTTATATTTGTATATATTATATTTCATATGTTTGCTACAGCATATACTATAGCCCCTAGGTCGGATTGGCCAATATGAGTGCTGTGGAAACCCCTGGTAGGCCCCATTGCCTGAGGGCCCACCCTCTTCTCTGGGGATCAGGTTTTAGACTGTGCACTCAAATTATACATTATACATAAATTGCATTATATTGCACAGTGACTATGGTGTATCCACTACAGTGCGTTAATGTCAATAATCTACTATATTATCATGCATACACTAGCATTATTTACTATATTTATTTATTTATAATGGGGCCAAGTCTTACAAGTGTCTGTGGTGGATGGACACACCCCTAAGCATGGACCCCTATCACTGCATTCCCCTGGTCCTCCTCTGTTCTAACACTAACAGTACAGGTCTTAGTGATATACATGGTTGAGCACATGTGACTTTTAGTGTGCCTTGAGGGCCGAGGTTGGGAATGCCTGCTATAGACCATCTATATCTTCAGTGCATAAAGAGACCAATGAGTACATATATGTCCAGGGTTGGGGTCAGGTTCTTCTACCACTCCCACACACACTTCCTCCAATGCTCCACAGAGTAGAAAATTGTGGAATGTACAGTATTTGGAAACCCCCCCTTTATAAATTCTCCAGCATACAACAAAAGATTCTTACAAATACATCTATATCCGGTACAGAGTGTGTAACAGATTTGAGTGATAGCCAAGGGGAAAGAAAATGAAACCACTAAAGCTGGCCATACACTAGGTCAATATCGTGTACGAATATATGATTTCAACGCCTCATTTGCTGCATTGTCTGCACATCATGCATGTTTTGGGTACGGTTACAATGGGATGTGTGGCCCCGCGGGTCAAACATCGCATCCTCAGATCATACATGCAGCCCATATTATCTGTCGCAATCACATGCAAATTGCACCATGTTTTATGCACATATGATGCATTGTATGATTTTGAGTGGCATACAATTGATCGTTTAACAATGGGTAATTAACACATTGATTGTCACTCTTGGACGGCCAGGGAGCTGCCAAGAGGTTGAAGGGAAATCTTGATACGACTCTAATCGAATGCCAGTCTTCCTAATGTTTGGCCAGCATTAGTATGATGATATAAATACAGATTATACTCACATGACACAATTTAGTGCTCTCCATCCTGTGGAGGTGTCATTGGATCATGTAACATTAGCTAGGATGACTTTGTTATTATACTATGGAGTTGCAGCAAACATATGTATGAAATGTGTGAACATAACAAGGCAAACTAAATGATTTCAGTAAAAGTTGAAGCAGGGTTTGCACACAAAAAAAAAAGTTATTATAAGGAGGCAAATATCTTTAATACGGTACACAAATCTAGCACACACACACACACACACACACACACACACACACACACACACACACTCTGTCCATTCTTAACTAAGTGTTAACTTGATCTTTGAAATGGACAGTACACCGGCAGATAACGTTTGATATAAATTACGATACTTGTGAAATATTACCTGTGCTTATTGGCAGTATGTTTGCAATCTCCTTTTGAATCATCAGAAGCAATTTCCCAGAAAATAACTGGAGTAGGAGGACACCGGAATCTCCAGAAAGTTTAGAGGACAACAGAAGCCCATCACTGTTCCATGTTCGGAACTGGAAGCTAACAGAGAGTTCATCCATTTTCATGGTGCCCGGCAATAACAGGTAGCTTGTGCTAGAGCTGATAAAGGTAACAGGAACAATGTGGGGTTCTGAGCAGGAAAATGTTATATTCCCCTGTAATATAAAAATAAGGAAGACAGATGAGCAATGAAATAGAAAATTTAATGTGATTGCATCATTTAATGGTCAGAGTTCTCTTAACAAGGATTTTTGTTGAAACTTTAGAACATGGCAAAGAAAGCATGAGAATTTCCCAAACAGAAAGTCTATTTTTATATGAAAATCCATTGTTGATCTATTAGCTGTTTGTATGATGACTTCAACTAGTTCACAAGTTTGCAGAACTCAAAAATTGTATACAGTATTTATGACGGACACATTAGTTGTGGAACTGTCAAAAGGCATTGTAGTAAGTTTATATTACCAATCTGTTCATAGGCACTACTGACATCACTTTTTTTTTCTTTTATTGACAGACTAAAATTATTATCTCTATATAGATACATTTTTCAACTTGAAACCAAAAGTCAAACAGAACACAAGTTAATATTTTTCAAATGGACACTAATTGTCCTCAGCACAGTTCTCACTGTATCTTCTCCTCAGTGATGTCATATTACTCATTCACAAGTTTATGACATAGGTACAGTATGAACACTTCTTAGTACTGGGTTCTTGTTCTCCGCAATGAATGGAGCCTGACTTTAGGGATGTATGAAATGCTGTTGTCTTCAGTGTAAATTAATTTGCCTAATTTCTTATTTTTTGATATTTACTCACATGATATTTTCTGTATTTCTCTGGCGTCATATATTAGTAGCTGAAGTACACGGCATTGCCCGGGTTTACATTTTCCAGATATCAATGAGTTGGAGGTAACTTTCGACATATGAAAAAAAATGAGCAGCTTAGTAGTTCTTGCAACACACCCATGAGGTGGCTGCTCAGTGTCATTTTTGTTTTTGGGGTGTCGTCAGTAGCCCTGATCCCCAGCTTTTCTTTCTGTTCAGTTTTATAATCACTTCTCTATTGCGAGATGGGTCTAAACTTTTCTTTCTGTTATCAATGGTGCCATTCCAAGGCTTTTGGGTACACAACATTTTTTGTCTTCCCACCTCCATTTCTTCCAGTTATTTTAGTTAATTGATTTATGGTTATTTCAGTCAGCTATTTCAGATCATTGAACGCTGGTCATTTCTGTCAGTTATTACAGTTCATCAGCATTTTCATCCAAATCCATCCAGTGGAAGGCTCAGAACAGGCTCCCTGGGTCAAAGTTCTGCCAAGCGCATTCTACCGTGAGGTCCGTCTGGACCCAAACCCCCTAGTGCAGGCATGTCCAAACTGCGGCCCTCCAGCTGTTGTGAAACTACATATCCCAGCATGCCCTGACACAGTTTTGCTGTCAGAGAATGCTAAAGCTGTGTCAGGGCATGCTGGGATGTGTAGTTTCTCAACAGCTGGAGGGCCGCAGTTTGGACATACCTGCCCTAGTGTGTCTTATGGGATGCAATATTTGCACTCTGTGTAATTTTCTTCCAAATCCATCCAACCAAAGTTTATCATATCCAACACCATTTCCCATCCATCATAGCCATAACTAGGGTTTTGCAAGCAGTGCCACTGACAAGAGCACAGGAAGTAGAAGGTGGGTTGGCACTGTCACTGCCCTAGTGGCCGATTTAATTGGATAGGGGTGTTATAGAACCACCTGGTGCATTCTGAGGATACTCAAGGCACTCAGCTAGTTCCTGGTCCCAGCAACCAGCCCTTCATCATGATGTCACATGTGCAGGAAGCAGAGCAGGCCTAGCATTCAGTATCATCCTGCAATGGCTCTGCCTCCGACACAGCATTAACAAAAAGCTCCCTAATTTCCCTTTACACTGCTGAATGGTGCTGAGCTTTTACACAAAACACGCACATGTTTAATATGCTTTATTTCAAGCAATGTTTTACTGTAGTTAAAGAAAGTTCTAAGATAATAAGTGAATATCATTATGGCTTAAACATTTTAAAGATTAAGTTCAAATCATCAGAGACATTAATATAATAAATTAACGACTGCTGTGTCCAGTATATAGTGTCACTAAGTCATCATTATTGACAAATATAATTACTTATGGCTATTTTTTATGAAGTAATTTTTTATATTTATATATTTTTTATATTACATTATCCCACAAAAAGAAAATTTACAATAAATAGGACTTATTTGAACTTTCTACAATTATTAAATAAAATACAGACATAAGTTATGATGGATATAGATTTACATTTGTCAGTATAACTATAGTTACATTGATTAATTATATATTGCTTTGACTCTACTGGAACATTGTCCCAATTTATCTTGTTAAGAGGAAATGATCCAGAGCAGATGTTTAATTTTACCAAATTACACCTTTTGCATATTCCACACAGGCACCAAATTTAGATTGTAAACATAGCTGTCAGGGAAACAGAATCTGTATGCACTATGTAAAAATAGTAAATACCATCATACATGCAGTCATGGCCTATATTAGCAGTCCTGCACCTCACCTGTGGTTGGCGGTTGCATTTCGCCAAGCACTTAATTAAGCATGATGAAAACCAACCATACTGTTTTATTATCTCACTATTCTAAATGGTTAATTTGGCAAAAGATGTAGACTTGGGTCTATTTTTTATGGTATGCAAGGTGCAGTTGAGATAGCTGCACTTTAATTGTCCCAAGTGAAAGCACTTCATAATGATCTTTTAAATTAGTGAGGAAGGTATGTGCTTCATAAATCATAAAGCATATGTATCATAAATGTGTACTAACATGTCTCCTCCTTGAAATTGGTTATGCAAAACAGCAATATTATTAGAAGAAAAAAAAACCCAAAGAGATACTCAGCTCAACAGTAGGAAATTCACTCCATCCCATATTCCCCTGCTCTGCTGGTGTCAGTTCTGGAGTGGATTACATTTACCAAAAGCTGAGCCAGCAAACCGCTAGCCCCTGCAGTCCCTCATTTTCATAATGTCACAAAACACTAAAAAGTTCGGCAATGTTTTTCCTATGGATGTTAATGCTTTATTTTCACCTCAGAAATTAAATGACACAGAATGCTTGTTTGTTGCAGCTGTTTGTTGCTACAGCTTCCTGGATTATTCACAAACAAGTTCCAAGTTCCCATGATTGAAATGCTGAAACAAAAATGTATTTTAATATTTCTATGTTTGTTTTCCCATCCTTGCTTTGATCATTGGGCAAAATTTGCACATTCTGCGTTCTTTGCAGAGAAGTCATACCCTACTTCCAAGTTGCTCTCTCTATGATGTTGTAATTGGAAGTGGCAAGTTAAAACTCTGAAGCAGCCAACTTCTCCACATTTCGTTTAAGTGCAAAGATTGCCAGCTCTCCTATGGTTTCTTGATTGGCTGTTGTCTACAATACAGAGTCACATTTCTGTGCAAAGTGCCGAAAGGATCCCAGACTGTATATTTCTTGGCTGATAGAATGATTTTATTTTCCTGTAACAAGGAGCTCTCTGCAGAGAGTACACCATAATATATTCATTAGAAAGACTTGCTTTGCTTTGATCATATTTTGTGTCTTGTTTGATGTTTGTGGCCTGTAGAAAGCAACTATCTGTAACACACCTTCAGCAGCAATTAGCGATATCTTCTCACAATAAAACTGAGATAATGTAGGTGAGAACTATCGCATGGAAACAAAGAGTGATGCAAAAAATAAGGGGCTGTAGGACTAACAGCAGAGTAAATAATAATATTTTTTACAATTATCCTTAAATTTCCGCTAGCCCCAAAAGTTGTTTTTTACAATTACATTTAAAGTTCCAAGAATTATTTTACTCAAACTGCTAAAATTGTCATAGCCTAGGAGCCAGGTGAAGTAAACTGAGATTTGCTAGAACCAGCATGATTTCAGTGACAGAGTAACTAGATTTAATTGCTACTTTAAAGTTACTGACATTCTCGCTGGAATTGCGCCTATTCCCACACATCACTGACTATTACATTTTGCACTAGGACTCTATTTATCCCACTCTCCCAACTGATGTGGTAATGTGCTGGGTATCTTAAATTCAGGGCCATAGCTAGATGTTGGCAAGGATGACACTCCCCAGGGGCACTAGTCGGTGGGGAGGACACCTCCTGGCTACAGTAGCGGATCTTGCCACGGGCAAGCAGGACTTTTGCCCGGGGCGCCGCCTTCCGGAGGGCGCCGGCGCCATCAGGAGGGCGCCGCACCATGGCAAGATCCGCTGCTGCTGCTGTGGTGCCCCCTGCTGCCGCAGCCCGCTGCCCGCTGTGAAGGGAAACTAGACGCTACGCATCTAATTTCCCTTCCTGGAGAGGACCTTCACTGTAATGATGTGCGGTGCGCATTGACGTCATCACGCACCGCACAGCAAAGGTCCTCTCCACAAAGGGAACTAGACGCTTAGCGTCTAGTTTACCTTCATGGAGAGGACCTTTGCTGTGCGGTGCGCAATGACGTCATCGCGCACCGCACATCCTACAACAGTACAGGGGGCGTAACTGACCACGCCCCCTGTATGAAGCCACGCCTGCTATTGCTGCCCGGGGCACCAGCCAGCACATTGCAGTGAGGTCATGCTCTGTCAATGATGATGGAAGTGACATTGGCACAGAAGATTTAGATGTGAGGAGACCACAGCTTGCTATCCAGGACCTTGCCATAGCTAAAAATGGACATTGGAAACCAGAAAATGTGCCCTGTCTATGTTCTACAGAATATGGTTTAGGGGGAGAATAAAATAACATATCATCTGTTTTTTTGGGTAGAGGGGTCATGACCAGGTCATGGAGGGAAGTTACTAGTGTTTTAGAAGATCCCATCTCCAATACTGTGCATAGGACTGCTGCCTCCACAAGGTAATGTCCCCCCTTTATTGATTCTGTTTCAGGTCATACCCCCCTCACTACACTCTAACTCAGATCATGCCATCCTTGTATCCTCTATGTTTTGCTCATGTTTACATATATACTACAAGGCCTCACATTTTGCCCCTCAGTCCCTCCACCTCTTCTCCTCCCGACCCTACTACACATAGGACTCCCCTCCTACCACTTTCCCAATTTCCTGCCCAATATTACTACCCTCCTGCTACTAAACAATATAATCCTCTTCAAATTACCCTAAGGACAGCTAAGTCCATTGCCCACCTACCCCTAATGTATTTTACCTTACACATTTTAAGGTTTTATAGACAGGGTCTTTGACAATTTGAGCTATACAGTACAGATGGCCAAGTTAAAAGACAAAATTAATATATGGATCATGAGGGAGGGGGGATCAAATCCCCTTCTTTGACAGAGATCCTGGACCCCTAGGTAACTACCTGCTTCAATTATTGGTGTGTGTGTGTGTGTGTGTGTGTGTGTGTGTGTGTGTGTGTGTGTGTGTGTGTGTGTGTGTGTAGGGTCATGGGTAAAATTATGACTAATGTTAATAAATGTTCTATTTAGGGCCTCCTGGAGTGGTAGGTGACTCAGGTGAATAAGGGTCTTCTAACTACTAATGGTAATTGGTAACTGAGCACAGAGTCTTGTGTGGTAGCTACTACAGAATGTAAACTTTTGCTTATTATGTTTTTCTATGTGAGCTCAGAGCTATTCTGTTGCACTTAATGCTTCTCAGTTTAGTGCTGCTGGTCATTGATGCTCATAGTACCTTAGCTGATACTAAGTTTTCTTTACTGTGTTCTTTATAATATTGTCTTATACTAAAGATGCCCAGTTTACAAATATCAAAAGGTATAGTTTAATTTAGTGTAAAAATCCTAAATCTCTGTACTAATCTGTCAGGAACCACAAAGATTGCAAAAATTGTCCATAAATTGCAAACTATATTTTTTTAAATATTTTGATTCCATCTTAATTTAAGTGACTCCTTAATCTAAGAACTCTGCCTCTAACTTGATTTTATTTTTATTTTTGTATGGCTAATATTATAAATGATGTAATACAGATTATGCTGATGTTTGTATAATATAATCAGTGATGAAACTACTAATACATAGAATTCTTCCGTACATAGACATAACATGGAAATACTGTGGCTCTGAATACAATGTAACAATTCACTATTATGCACCAGAAATCGTATTGGTACATTACATAAGTATTTCAATCCGGGGAAGGGGTGAGTTTGGAAGTAACTGAAAGCAGATACTGTAGGTACTGTAATACATTTTTACTGTTCAGGGCAGTACACCTTTGAAAATCGGTGAGATGCAAATAGGTGAGACACAGTGAATAGGTGAGACACAGTAGCTTTTATTTGAGTGAGAATACCAATACAGTACCTATAGTAAATTCAATGAGAATAATTGGCTGTAATAAGTCTATAATTGGCTATTGTTGTGGATAATGTGTCCGCATGTCAGACTTGCAAATAAATGTCCATAAATTGCATCATTTTAGTTGTTATCCCTGTAGCTTTTATCTCTGAGCCCTAACAGTATTCAGTAGGTTGCAATTTGCAGGTATCAGCGTGATGTCTGCAAGGTAATCACAAAATTTAAAGTTGCAGTTTCTTTTAAAGCAAAACCAGATTGTGTTTACATTAAGACAAATTGTCTATTTAAATCTAGAGGCTATTACTCCAAAATCATGCAGGAACAAACAATCAGCTAGATAACAAGAGAACATGAAGCAATTGATTCCTGCCAACACTCTAATGGGAAATTCAGGTAAAAATAGACTTTTCCATAATACACGTGAATTACACCCATGTAATTCATGATCATACAGATCTGCAGCCCTTCCATTTGGCCATTGAAAATCAGATATAAAAATACACTAAGTCTATCATTACATCAGGATGCTTTACATTTTTTTTTCCATATAAATGACCCTTTATGTATTTCACTAAGAAAAAAAATGTGTTATTGCATCTTTAAGGTGAATGGGTTAGCAGAAAATTTTCAGGAAGTTACAGTAATTATTACAATAGTAACATAGTAAAGAGTTTCTTACCACAATGTAGATCTGAGGTTTGCGTCTCTTGGCCAAATCAATAATATTTACTCCATTGTAATATAGGTTCTCGATGCAGCCATGAAAATTTCTCTTCAGAAATGTTCCGGGTTTTCCCGGTACTGGAATCCCTCCAAAGCTGAACTTTGGGAAATAAAAAAATCAAAACTTGGCTCATTTCTCTTTCTGTGCCACATTCAAATCAACAACAAAGAGAAATAGAAATAAAATTATGATGACCTCCTACTGCTCCAAAAAAATAATTGTGTATCCTGGGCCCTAAATATTTACTGCATGTGAAATTAATTTGCTGTATTGGGTCAACATTAAAGCAGTCTCTGAAAAGAAAATGTACACTTGTTAATGATGGTGATAGTTGCTGGTGTATAATATTACTCTTCTTAGCTAAAATTAATAATTATAAATAAACATCAATAGAACTCTACATAGAATTGACACCAGGGCACTTAGAATAATACAGTCATAACAAACTTGGATATGAAATTGATACAATACATCCCTTAATAGGCTCAAATAAGGGATCTGTAGATCAACCAGGCTGTTATCTCCCAAGGGAATCCAGGTGATGTCTAGAGGTAGATTTCATACTCATACTTTTTTCTTTTTTGCATGAGTATGAAATCTACTTCTAGATATCACCTGGATTCCCTTAGGAGAAAACAGCTAGACATATCATTCTGGTTTATCTACAGATCCCTAATTTGAGCCTATTAAGGAACGTATTGTATCAATTTCATATCCAAATTTGTTATGCGTGTATTATTCTAAGCGCCCAGGATACACATAGGTGTAAATTCTATGTGCTTTTCTTTCTGGTTTTTAATGTGGTGACATTTATCTAGATACCTATAGTGTATGGGCAGCTTTGTGCCACTGAGGTTCACTCCACTACTGCTTGTTTCATCAATAGAACTGTGTATATCAGGGGCCAAAATTACCATAAAAAGAGTAAAACTAGAGATTAGCAAAATTTTTCAGGGGAAATATTCTCCATATTTTATATTTAACTGCACATTTTTGCACATTTTTCTTCTGAATTTGGCCTTAAGTGTGCCATGTGGTATTTTTTCTATTATTCAAACATCAATGGGTAGAAATTCTTTAAAATGAAAGTTTGCAATAATGTGCCTGATTTAGATGATTTCATACAGTTATATTTCTGCTGTTGTATACACATACACATAATACATTGACTGACTAGACGTACATGTAACTCACTTGTGTCCCTATGGTATACCTATCTGTCTGATTTTACTTGCCCCCCCCCCTCCCACACCTGCTTATCTGTTACCTACTTGGCTGTTGTATAGCAAACCGAAGACAAATTCCTAGTATACACAAGTATACCTGGCCAATAAAGCTGATTCTGATTCTGATACACCTTAAAATGAGTGCAACTTGAAATCAAGGGCATAAAAATAAAGGTGATAGTTATCATCCTCACTTCTCAAATATGCAGCACCAAAATGTTATATCCACTATGAATACTAGTTGTTAGACCAGATGATGTTAATAAAATGAATTTGTAAATAATAATATCCTTCTGATAACACTCCCTATGTAAAGTAGGGCGTCCGCTTAACCTTTAAGAACAAGCACTGGTATGGGTGCTTCAAAAAATATGGAAAGAAGTGAATAAGGTATTTCTAAGCGACCAATGGTGTCATACAAAGGCAGAGAAAAGAGGACACAGTCAGGTTTATTACTACCTACAGCACACATGAGAATCTCATTAAAAAAAAAACCTTAAAAAACATTGGAACATATTACTAATGGACCCTATCCTAAAGGATTATCTCCCGAAAGAGCCACAAGTGGTATTCAGAAAGTCGCAGAATCTGAAAGACTTTGTGGCACCAAGTATGTTAAAAAATCGTGAAATTATTACCAATATGCCGAAGTGTGTGGCGTGCTACAAGTGTGGTCGTTGTAACATCTGTCGCTATCTACATTCTAACAGGAGAGCTTTCCAGAACAACAATAACACAAAAGAGTACAAGATCAAGCAGTTTATCAATTGTAATACCGTCTCAGTCATTTACATGTTGGAATGCCCATGTAAAATGATCTCCCTAACTTTATATGACACCATTGGTCGCTTAGAAATACCTTATTCACTTCTTTCCATATATATGTATATATATATGAAAACCAGGAACACCCTTATCCTGCGCTGTAAAATTGCTGCCTTCTGAAATGGTCCTGCTGTTAGCCAGGACCCAACCAAACTACCTCCAAAACAATGTATCAGATGGCGCTAATAATCACTTCTTTGCTTAACCAGCCAAACAATTGACCACATCAATGAATAAATAATAACAATTTATTAAAAGCACATATTGCTAAAAGAGATGACCCTTTCACAAACACATAACATTGATGAGTGTCAGATGATAAAGTGAAGGGTATATATTCTCTCTTCCACCCTGACGCGTTTTGTCCTTAGCGGACTTCTTCAGAGGGGTGATCAATACAGCTGGTAAAAGACATATATATATATCAATCAATGCAATAAATAAAAAATTAGATCTAACAAATACAAAAATTCATAATTGATAGGATGAGGAGAAATGAGAACATCAGATTGTAGCTTTGATTACACAGAAAGGCATAAATTTCATTACAGGTAACAGAGCATGCCTACAATTACAGCCTTTTAATGCAATTTTTTATTATTATATCATACAGGTACATACCTATATACTCCAAAATGACAATCACATAAATCTTCAGGTCCTTAGACCATTTACCAGTACAGGTTTGTATGACAATTCTATAAAGTAATTGCACAAAGTCACTAATACATCCATAAATAATAGAGCAAATGCCAATACGTACTCTTCAGTTAACTTACTTAAAAGTTTGAAAGACTTCTGTTTTAATTCGTGAGGGTCAATTTATTAAAATCTGAAAAATAGCCGTAAATGAGGGCATTATACAATTGAGGGCATAAATATCACACCATTCAATTTATATAAGAATTATAGGTGCAACTCAATACATACCCACTCAGGGAGAAGCTCAAAAAGGACCACCTAAAATAGGGTGATTCAATGTGAATACATTTTAAACCAATAGTGCCTACCACAATATTTAATTAGCCTAATGGAATAAAACTTACAGATTCCAGTGTGCTCCTGTGTGCTCTCCCAAAGTGCAAGTGACTAAGGGGCTAGGAAATGGGGCTTATATAGCCCATATCCATAATACCTCACTTCTGGAATTATTAGCCAATAGAATCACTAATAAATTGACCCTCACGAATTAAGACAGAAGTCTTTCAAACTTTTAAGTAAGTTAACTGAAGAGTACTTATTGGCATTTGCTCTATTATTTATGGATGTATAAGTGACTTTGTGCAATTACTTTATAGAATTGTCTGTGTAACCAAAGCTACGATCTGATGTTCTCATTTCTCCTCATCCTATCAATTATGAATTTTTGTATTTGTTAGATCTAATTTTTTATTTATTGCATTGATTGATATATATATATATATGTCTTTTACCAGCTGTATTGATCACCCCTCTGAAGAAGTCCGCTAAGGACAAAACGCATCAGGGTGGAAGAGAGAATATATACCCTTCACTTTATCATCTGACACTCATCAATGTTATGTGTTTGTGAAAGGGTCATCTCTTTTAGCAATATGTGCTTTTAATAAATTGTTATTATTTATTCATGGATGCATATATATATATATATATATATGTATATGTACACACACATGGGACTGCCCCCTCTGGTAATCCCTAAAGAAGCACTCCAGTGATTCACCCATTAAATTATGTGACTGTAGGACCTAGTGCATATAGCTGTGATCCTGTGAGAGTGACACTAATCCATTGGAGAAAGGATTACCACACCTTTTAATCCCAATCTTTATGTTGATGATATTATTGTGGTGAAGCCATTTTGATATGTTGAATACCGAATATACATTTTGGATGTAATACACTAAGAATTTTGAATGTGATATACTGAGAATTACAACTATTGGTAATCTTTTCTGTTTTAAAGGAATTGATTTTAACCCCTGATGAAGTCTTAACGGATGAAATGCTTTTGGTTTCTTCGAGTATTAGAACATACATCATCCAGTTGGAGATTCATCCACTCTAATCTTAAAAAGAGAATCACCAGATTGTAATTACTCAGATTAACTTGAAAATTGTATATGTCTATATGATGGATGTATAACTCCCAAAAAATGGTTACATATTTGTGTCTATGACGTATGTGACAACGTTATTAATTGCTTTTATGTGAATAAATATTCTTTTTTAAACACTGTATTGTGAATTTGAAGGCAATTCAGCTCCCATGAGAATCCCCTTTACCTTTGTATTTTAATTTAATACCTTTTCTGACAGAAGGTATTTCTTAGTGGTGCAGCTTGGGTATAGTGCAAATTAGGGTTTAATTTGGTACTATATATATATTCTCTGTATATATATATATATATATATATATATTACATTGCGGTACACCAATGAACAATACAATTTATACAATAAAAACCAGTGTAAGTCCTTTTATAACCTTTTCTCTTAAGGTTCACACTTTGTTCTCCCGTTTGTGTTGGGAATTTCATATAGATCTCTCTATAGCCTTTAGTGGGGAAAGAAAAGCTTCTTATAGTGGCGCACAGCAAAGATAATTTTTTTTCAAAATTGCCTGTCGTTTGTGAAATTGTTAAAAATGTGGAAAAGTGATAATGAAAATGAAAAGTGAAGAAGTTTGTTAAAAGCCTACACTCTCCATATCACATATGTGATGCTTGTGGTATCAAGCCCACAGTGTTTTTATGCTTGGTTCAAGGACACTCTAATCAATAAAGATTGCATCTGATTTTATGATGGATTAAAAAACACTTAATGCACTACAGAGTGCCCCCTATCCTTCTCTATTTTTAACAAATTCTGTCTTGCACGTGAATCCAGGGAATTACTGTATAACCGAGAGGGGAGCAGTGGATACTGGTGCTTAGTACATGATAAGTGATAAGGTAATGGTAAGCTGGACTGAGAACTGTGCAACAGTGCTATAGCACCATTCAATTCATTGTTTTTGTTTTACACACACACACACACACACACACACACACACATACACACAGTATACAGGATAGATAAATAGATAGATAGATAGATAGATAGATAGATAGATAGATAGATAGATAATGAAAGTCAGAAAGTTCTAGTTATTTGAACTTATGGAATTTTACCTTAAATTATTACATTTTGTTGTTAAATTCAATCATTAAAGCATCAAAATAACTGCAAATGTAACCATTTACATGACAAATCTCACTTTTGAATTACAATATACTGTATATTTTTTGTCTTTCTATTTGAACAATAAAATATTTAGAAAATTATTAGATTAAAAACAAAGATTTTTCTACATTTTGTGCATAGTTACCATATTTATTATTTGAGCTTTGCTTGGGCACCGAGTTATATCTGCTGCACTCACAGAAGCTGCACACACTTCTTATTTTTATTGCTGCTCACTGATTTAGACCCCAATCAGTCTACAGAACTGTATAAAGGTAGGGTGGGGGCCACCTAGTGTTAAAAGGAAGCATTTGATTGATTGTCAGCTGCATAATAGCAATCAGACTTCTATCCTCCACATTTCTCGATCATTTACCATAAATGGAGTAATCTGGATTTGACTATACATATACTTGAAATATATGTCTGATGGGCATTTAGAGTGTTCAATAACATGATCTTGTGTGACACCTACAGTATTTTTACTAAGATAATAGATCCTAAAAAGAACATAAAATACCCAAACTTTATTATTATTATTATTACTATTATTATTATTATATTAATAATCTTATTATTATTTTTATTATTATCATCATCATCATCATCATCAATCATTATCATCCATTATTTATAAAACCTCAGCAGTTTATCTAGCCATGCATAGTTCATAGAAGGTGTACAGACATTATATACTAAAATAAACAGAAACAAAAGTATGAATAGGGTACTGCTCATAAAAGGTAAAATCTAAAGTTTAACAAGACAGACACAGGTCATCTGCAAGCGGCTTGAAAGTATCGCAAGAGGTTGTTGGACTAAAAGGGGGTTAATAGGTTTAGACATTTCTCTTAAAAGATAAGTATTCAGTTACCACTGTGATGTAGGGATGCTGGGGTGCAAAGAAGAGGGTCTCTCTATAGGAATCCTGTAGCCATGCATGTGAGGTAGGAACTTGGAAAGTGGTGACCAACAGAATTTGAATCAAATTTAGTGGCTGGAAGATAGAGTACTTGGAGATGAATTTTATGTATATAGAATGGGATCACAATTGTGGATGGTGTTAGAGTTTAAAACTTTGAAGCTTATAGAAGGATAGAAAGATAACATCAGCTTTGGTTTTATGATTTGGGATGTGAATATGCCTGGCAGTATTATTCATGGTGCACTGAAGTGGTAACATCAGTGAAGTGGCAGGTAAAGAGTTACTGTACAATAGCAAATTTATTTCCAACAGTCTTTCTGTAAATAATTTTGCACAATACAGCAATGACTATGCTGGGTAAGGAGGGAGGAGTGCAGAGTAGGTGTAAGCGTTGATAGAAACCACATTTTGCTAAGCGGGCAGTATTACTAAAGTTACCATCTGAGTAAATTGGATCTGGCATTTATGTTGGCTGTAATCAGAGACATCCATGCAGTGAAGGGTACTATAAATTAATGCTTGAGCTGCAATTAGTAAATTGCAATATTATTTTCCTATTATTTCCCTTTAGTATGAAGTCCACTTGAAATCATTAAACCCAATATTTAAATATTCAGTAATTGATTAATTTTATTAAAGAAGAAAAAATTAAGACCAAGCATCAAAATAAAAATAAAAATAACAAATATATAATCCAAAAATTATGTATTTAGGAAATGTTTCTAACATAAGCAATTATGCCTCACCTACTATACTGTAGATCAGATTTTTCAACCAGTGTGCCGTGGCACACTAGTGTGCCGCGACCAGTTGCAAGGTGTGCCGCGGAGCCAGAGCAGCTTCCTGCAGCTTCAGAGTGAACTGTTGGCCCGGTCTCTTCTCAGAGGATCAGTCGTGCTCCGGCAGTGACGTATGCCTTGAAGACGCGGCGGTGTGATATCATAGGTCATGGCCGCCGCATCTCACCACCCAGCCAGCCCACCCGCCTGCATACACATCTTCCAGTTCCCGCCTGCATACACAGCTTTCCTTGCCCACCCACATCCACACCTGCCCGACCGCCCGCTGCTCAGTATTCGCAGAACTCCACTATGATCAACTCCCGCCACTGAGGGACAGGGAGGAGGACAGCTGATGATAATATTTGTTATTTTATTTCTCCTGTGGGGAACAATAGGATTTGAATAGTTTTTATGTGGGGAGAATAAGAATTTATGGATTTATGGGGGGAACAATGTAAATAAATCATGTTGGGAGCAATAGGATTTATGTGGGGAGCAATTTGATTGTTTCTTCTGTGTAGGCCAATGTATGTGTGGATTTTCTTTTTCTTTTACTGTGACGGCCAATGTGTGTGTTTTGTTTTTGTTTTTTGTGGGGAACTGATGGTGTGCCTTGTCAATTTTAAAATGTTGTTTGATGTGCCGCGAGTAAAAAAAGGTTGAAAATCACTGCTGTAGATCATTACAGATACAGTATTTGATATCACCTTGGATTTTCTTATAAAAGAACATGGCCTATGGCCTTAAACATTTATATAGTATGCTTTCAGAATTTATAAAATTAAGATTCATTTACACTAGGCATCGCACTGTGAAAATAGCATTGAGCTCTCGGATTAGTAATAGAATTTTTTGAATGTTGACATTAATCTATATAGCGTTATTTATTGTATTGTGCAAAAACTTGGACTATAATGTTATTTAAAAGTCACACATTTTAAAATATATATTAATAATATCCATGCTTAGCAGTTTCAATGTAAATTCTATGTTAAACAATGACCATACTTTATCCTTCAGGATAATAAAGGCCATTGGGACATGCAAAGGTCATTGACCATTTTAATTAAAATTTGCTGAATTTCTGTATTTTATGAAGCTTGTAAAAGTCAAAGTAAAAGCAAAATCCAGAGTGTGTAAATATATTTTAAGGATAAAAACATCCTGATGTCCCAAATGCTCTTTATTGTATTATGACTTGTGAAATATTAGCTACAATTATAATCAAGCACTGTCAAAAAAAAAAAAAAAAAAATAAGACAGGTTTTACATGAAAAGCAAGATTTTATTGCTCTTTTTTTCTCCTGAAAAATAGTGTTTGCAAAAGGTGTAAAGAAAATGTTACTTATTCTCTGTAGTTAGATAGAAGTATATCTACATTTGGATTTCTGAATACTATCATTTATAAGGCAATGATCAATATGGCCTTGTCATATCTAATGCCTATTATCATATTTCCTAAACAGCCCCAGTAGCTAATTTCAGCTGATTCAGATCACCGTACTAGTTGCATACTTCAGCTGTTCCAAGCCTTTCAGCTTTCATTGTTATGCTATCATTCTAAATGAATAATAAAATGCTATAATACCAGTTATTTCCAACTATTTTATCACCCATCAAATGCAGTAAAATATTATTTAATGACAGTCATAATTTTGGGTAGTTTCGGTATGTCACAAAATTTTATTGAAAATATATTAGTATAAACAAAATATTAATGACATTGGGCTACATTACAAATATGCTAATGGATATTATTCAGAGGATAAAATTATACTGTGTAACCTGTGTGGGACTCAGCTAATCTTAGCAAAATCATAAAATATATTCAAATTAGAAACAGAATATGTAAACACTTGTACAAAGTATATTAAAAAAATTTAGAGAAACATAGTAGTCTCAGGTGATGTAGACCTACTAACTTTTACCAAAAGAATAAAAGAGTGCGCTGTCAACGGCAGCCCGTATAGGGAAGGTCAATTCCCCAAATTGGATATACAGGATAGAAAAAAATTATACTGGCGCCAGCTGTTAATCAAATAATGAAATTCCAATATATAAAATATGATACTCAATTTATTTAAACATTCATAAAAGAGAATAAGATATTCCCATTTCTCAAAGAAATAAAAATATATAGCAATTGCTGAAATTCATATATCTAAAGATGCAGGATGACACTATTTTTTGCTTTCTAAATATAGTGTCCACAGCTTCTGGCTAAGACTCTATTCCACATTTCTCACAAGTCACTAGATGACACAATTTGTTACCAGACTTGCTTCCGGATATAAGTCCCCCTAGGTATCTTGTGCAAATAAGATCCAGATGGCAGCAGGGAAAAGTCCAGGTCTGTAATGAACTTGTGTTGGAATTTTGTCCAGTGGATGCAAGGAGTCCATATATCGCCAGGGAATTGGTTGAAGTATAGCCAAAGCCAGTGGTCCTGCAGAGTGTGGCTCAACGCGTTTCGCTGGTCTGATCACTACCAGCTTCCTCAGGAGCATATCGATATATGGACTCCTTGCATCCACTGGACAAAATTCCAACACAAGTTCATTACAGACCCGGACTTTTCCCTGCTGCCATCTGGATCTTATTTGCACAAGATACCTAGGGGGACTTATATCCGGAAGCAAGTCTGGTAACAAATTGTGTCATCTAGTGACTTGTGAGCAATGTGGAATAGAGTCTTAGCCAGAAGCCGTGGACACTATATTTAGAAAGCAAAAAATAGTGTTATCCTGCATCTTTAGATATATGAATTTCAGCAATTGCTATATATTTTTATTTCTTTGAGAAATGGGAATATCTTATTCTCTTTTATGAATGTTTAAATAAATTGAGTATCATATTTTATATATTGGAATTCATTATTTGATTAACAGCCGGCGCCAGAATAATTTTTCTATATCCTAGCTTTTACCAAAAGCCTACAGAAAAGACCTAACCTCTAGTGTTTCAATATAATTTATTAGTATCATTAAGTAAACAGAAATAAATAAAAACAGTTAAAACTCTAAAATAGAAAGCATATAACTATATTTTCATAAACAGCAGCACAAAGTAAAATAGTATATAACTATAGTACATGCAATCAAAATACATATTATCTGACTCAATTGAGTATCTATAATGGGTGCAAGGTTTGCGGTGCAAAGGGGACCCACACCTCACAACCTGCACCCATTGTTTCAATACTTACTTTTCCTGGGTCCCCCGCTGGTGGCAGCAATGCAGCAGTGCTGCACAAGTCACCGGGAAAATGTTACGGCAACCATTTTTTCAGCATTTTGCACATGCACAGTAGAAAATTCACTGGGAAAATGGCCACCGCACCATTTCCACAGATACTTGTGCATGTGTAGTAGACTCTGTGACAGCGCAAGGGTCTCCTAGTGACCCTAGTGCCCAGAGTCTCTGCACTGCTGGATAGAGAGGAAGAGGCCCAGATGTAAACTGCACACAGGCCACCTCCTCTCTTAATATGCCCATGATCAAACTATATGAATAAAGCAAGTAATCAAATTATAGATAGATTTATCTTTTTTTTTTAGTTTTCAGACTAGCCATATTGAAGGAGAGATTGCAAAAATATCTATAAATTAAAAATCGCAAATGCTCCAGATTGTTACCACAGTCCCTTGTCTGTGAGGGGAACTGAGATTGTATTAAATGTATCAAGCTCCAACTATGATTGTTTTTTAGAAGTATAATTACATAGCTAAAGTCATCTTCAGATAGCGTTAGCAATT
Organism: Pseudophryne corroboree; assembly: GCF_028390025.1. Lineage (NCBI taxonomy): Eukaryota > Metazoa > Chordata > Amphibia > Anura > Myobatrachidae > Pseudophryne > Pseudophryne corroboree. Next base: position 218,465,272 of record NC_086450.1, read on the forward strand.
TCTTCTGAATCTGCAGGAGAGAGGGAACTTTTCAGAGCCTTCACCTTTTTCTCTGCTTCTCCTCCCCTGACCTGTTTTCCCTCAGCCAAAACAAATCTGGAGTTTGCACAATTGCAAAAAAAAGCATTTTTTTTTTTAAGTTTAAACAAAATTGACTATAAAGAGATATAAATTAAATATTTGTTTGTTTTATGAAGATCTTTATAATAAAGTCCATATATCTGCCATGATCTGTAAGAGTAATATATTTACCTTTAATGCTGGGTCCAATGAATGGCAAGACAAAACTTTTATGACTTCTAAGTTCCAGTAGTGAAGCTGACATTCACTTGTGGTGGCTAAAGGGGTGAGCTGGCAGAGATATATCTACATTTGGTCACAGAAGGGCTGTGCCCTACATCCAAGGGCACAGCCTAGGAGAGAAACCAGTCATGCCACTAGTCTATATATAAGTAAAAGATAATTATGTACTAATTTGTGTGGCTGGTGCACGGCTTTAAAAAAGAGATGTGTTTATTTGAATCAGGACCATTTGATTAAATGAAAAATGAGCTACACAGTCACAACGACCACCTTAACACACCCAAAATAAATAACAATGCTGCAGCAATTACTAGATCCTTGTGTGTCCATGAATTGACAAGACTTTTACCCGTGTATTAGAATGTCAGTAGTTGGAAAATATAGTTTTCAAATGTAGCATACAAATATTTTTTTCAAAACTTGTTCTTCAAAGAAAGATGAGAATATAAATATATCATCAAGATAAATCATTACAAACTGATTAGAAAATGTCACCGCAAAAATCATGAAAAACGTCCAAAGCAATACAGAGACCAAATGGCATGACTAAATATTCATCTCTGGTGTTTAAGAACATTTTCCATTTATCCCCCCGTGTAATCCACATCAGATGATACATGCCACTTAAATATAATTTAGTAAAGATTTAAGCTCTGCAATTTAACTAAGTATATCAGTTAGTAGGAGGTAACAGACACTTATACATTAGTCCTTTTAATAATGATTCATAAATTGGCAGGTCTTTAAGTTCAAACTTACTACCTTAAACAGTTCATCCATATTAATGTAAATTCTTTTTTTTATGTTACAAAATTAACACAATAATGGACACACCTCATAGTCTATGTCTAAGTCATCTGAATCTCCCTTGGTGCGGAAATGCTGGGTGTATTTATCAACTGTGAAGTTGACTTGTTTATTGAACCGATCTATCAGAACAGAATGCCAGTGCTGGTCATCCAGAAGGCTTCCCAAAGTGACCACAGTGTGAGTGTTACCAAAACGAAGCTTGGCATCCCCTGGAAGAAAAGAATAGGCAAAAAATGTCATACTAATAAACTAGTGAAGGGTAACTGTATGCAGAAAATGACAGAAAGTTTTCTTGTAGTGTAAAATACTAACCATTTAGTACATACTCTTCAAGATGGGATTTTGAAGCATTGATTGCAAACATTTTTCAGTATATTAAAAAATAAGGCTGTCAGTAGCAGCAAGAAGCAATGCATTATCGAATGTCACACCTGCCAACATGACCTATTTAAACTATGTAATAATGTTCTGCTCTTGTTTTTAGCCACTCTTTTCCACTTTTTCATTTACAGTACCTGAATTGTGAAATAATGTGTAACGCAACAGTTACTTTATCAAAACTGTTTGTTTTATATACACAATAAACATTTGATTTACATAACAGATTATAATTAATTTACTTTATACAGTCATTCCATAATTTAAGGCTATAACAGTACCATAAATGCTTTCATACATGTTTTTAGATTTTTTTTTTTTAATTATATATTTGTTTTTAAATTATATTTTTTTAGAAAAAAAATAGTTATTTTTTTAGAGAATCAGGGCACTGCTTTCTGGTATTTTATATCTGTAATTTGGAAATTAAGTTGATGCTTAATTGCATAGGCAAACATGGGGGTTACTTCCATAAACCCACCCCCACCACACAGCCTATACTACTGACTATATATAGTATTTAATATTGAGTGTATAATAGAGATGAGCGGGTTCGGTTTTACTCAGTTTTACTTGGATTTACTCGGTTCTCAAAACGGCACCTTATTGGCTCACGGATGTCATGTGTTTTGGATAGCCAATAAGAAAAATCCGGATAAAACCGAACTGGCGTTAATTCTGGCGTTAAATCCGAACCCGCTCATCTCTAGTGTATAAGGAGACCAAAATGGAAATATATATATATGCCATGTTAGGGGCTAGGTCATTCTGCAGCTCCACAAAATTTGCAAACTTGTGAAATTTGATTGTAGAATAATGCCCACATTCAGAAAGAAAGACACTCAGCTCAATACAGCTGTCCATACTACTTTTTAAGAACCAAAACCATAAACTTTAAATAGTGTATGTGAGTTTGAGATTCAACATTTGGGAGAGGGCAACAACAGGCTAATTTGTAAATGTTAATTGTTCTGTAAACACATTTTAATCTTCAAAATCAGTCAAATGTATTACATTCTGAAATGGTTCCAAGTATTAAGCATTCCTAATCATTGAAATAGATTGAGTGCAATTGAGTGATGGATTTAACAGAGATTAGATGACAACAATAAGTTACAATGCCAAAAAATATCTTAATGTGCATAATGCCAAGAGAGCAACAAAAGAGTCTCTAGCAAATACCCAATAACTTTAAATAATTTACACAAACAGAAACAGAGTAAAAATACTGTAAACTCCAAACTTAAAAGATTTTTTTTAATTGCTTTAATAAATACATACATACAGTAAATATAAAAATTTGTTAAATTAATGAAAACAAAAAGTGTTCATGAAAGGAATGGAACCATAGGAACTATTGACCTGTACCTTGTCCAAAGAGTCAAATTAATAAAAAGTGAAAAATATATTGGATAGGTAGGTGAACTGAGTCTGATTAAGTTGAGTCACATCACGTGATCCAGAGAAAATGTAAAAAAAAAAGATCTGATGTAAAAATGAAGAAGAGCTAATATTTGCACGTGACATTGGACCTCATTCAGGTCTAGTTGTTCTTGTGCCCTGATGTGTAAAGTACCGATGTTCCATACTTTGCGTAAGCACAGGACCTGTTCTGAGTATGTGCAAACAGGTTCTGTGACACAGGATGCAGGGAATCCACATATTCCAATTATGGGAGAGCAAAAACTATCACCATTGCTGGAGGGTGACCCACACCAAGAAGGGACTATTTTCAAAATACAGTAATACAATTGAGGTACCTTTTGTGTATATAGTGTGACTCTAATTGCTAGATGTGTAAATGTGTCCACTAGAATGATATGCCAAGGCTCAAATGGTGCTGGTTTGGATAAGGATATATTTAAATCAAATCCCCTTATAGAGGGAAAAGGAAGAGAAAACCAGTTATCTTGGGTGCACATAACCCAAAATCAGCCTATCAGTGTTTGACAGTATGATGTAATTTGTGGGCGGGGAGAGTTTGGGAAAATGGAGGCATGTCACTGCCTTTTAGAGAAAGGTTAGAGGCTAGGGATCTCAATCATTGCACAGAGATTTCCTGGCATCTGAGAAGGGTGGCCTGCGCGTCCCCATGCAAGCCGCCTGATGGTGCAGGGGAAGATCCAATATTGTGTCCTTGGATGCCGTTCAGATCAGTAATGCAGCAGGTGGTGCGACGCCTCCTGCTGCATTACCATATTAGTGCTATTGCTGCTGCTTCTATGTAAGCAGCAGTGACAGCACATCTGACTACTTGATGGAGGGCCAAAGGATTTATGACAATTAAAAGCAAAAAGATTGGCTCAACTAATCCCAAGTGTTTTTAAAAGAATATTGACAATTTCACACTTTAATAAATTAAACCTTAATATACACATTAGGGTATGGATATGTTATTTTTAATCCAATTAAGCAACAGTGAACTCTATTTATAAAGCAAGCCACCACTTCCCGGTGGGTTGAAGGTAAAAATTTAAAACAGCGAGCCTTACACTGACTGTAAGTGCCATTTTAAGTTTTCGAATCCGACCTGACAAAAAAACGGTGGCTTACAAGAGTCGCAGCTTCGTAAATAAACCCAATATCTGAATGACAGCATTTATAGTAACATGCGGAATAAAGGGACAAGTAGAATATTGTTTTCCAGAAAATACAGATATTATGAAATGACTGTGTCCGCGCATGGATTCATTAGTAGCGTAATCTTTATTGCTTTTTCCTATTAAAAATGTTTGATAACTAAACAAAAGATCTATAAAATCCATCAATAACAGAGACAAGATTTTAACCTTACTCCAAAGTGCAAATATACAAAAACACTGAGATTATGTTAATTTGCAATATAGCACTAGTAAGACAAATGCAAAAGTTTTTTTTTTATGCACTTGAAATTTGGGATGATATCCAAGTTCTTTATGAGGCAGGAGATTGTTTACTCATATATGCTGATTGTTTAGTAATGTGAGGGAGACTCAGAAATTTTGAGAAGTTTTCAACAGTGCCCAATCAAGTCAGTCTCAAATTTGAGGGCAGTCCGGAGCTTGATACGCAATTCATGCTGAATCGATTTCCACTGCCTGATGCCACAAATCAGTGCACTTAGCAGTAGGGGCATGGCCAGAATAATGCAATACACAGCATCACACCTCCCACCTGCAACTGCCCTCCATTATCTCCCAGGGGATATTTTAAAAATGTCAGCAACTAAGTCTTTACAGCATATATCAAGATTGGACTAATGTTAAACTGAGGGATAAGTCATTTTAGGGTGCTTTTAGGGTTAGAGTAACTGTGACTACAGTGTCTGAATGCAGCAATTGATAGAACTAAGATAGGGATCATTCAAAGACCCCTACCACTCATCTCCATTATTAGGATTTCCTGTCAAATACTTTTTTTCTCCATTTGTAAAAACCATCTTGTTTTTATAAAGGTTTCATTACCCATACATGATAAAATTCTGTAACCACATTCTTTAGTATTTTTTATTTTTATTATTCTAGAAGTTGGGTATAATGAACTGAATGGTCACATAGGAAGTATTGTTATACATACACTATCATATCCTCCATACTCCCTTGGATGGTACCTTACCCCTGGTTTTCCATAACTGTCCTATGTTGTCTTGAACTGTAAGTGCTGTTTCTTGTTTGCTCATTTGATTATGTACTGTGTAATGGGCGCTGCGGATCCCTTGTGGCCCCATATAAATAAAGGATAATAATAATAAGCAGCATGCTCATTGAGTCCCCATGCATAGAGAAAGTTCCAGATACTAGGTATATTCAAAATAGGCTAGAGGGAAGCAAACATAGCAGTTTCCTCTCGCTAAATTTCATGGGCATATTTGACATTTAAAGGTTCTCTGTTTATGATAGAAAGTCTGGAATACATGAATGTAGCAGATGTATTTCAACTGGGGCCTCGACCAATGTATGAGCTAATTACTTGTGACATTTTACTCATTAGAACATAGGATTTATGAACACATTTCCCTCTCTCGGAGTAGTTAGCAGACTTGCACTCCCAGAGCAATGTCCCATTTCAAATTCAGTAGGCAAATGTGGATACAAAAAATGACTTTGTTCCTCCTGTTAACCCTAATTCTTTTGTATGATATGTTGTGATGTTCTACTAGGGTTCTTTAGAGCATGTACAAACTGTTTATTGTTGCTTTACCACATAAATCATTTATGCTAGTATTACTATTTACCATGGCTAATTTACCCACATGAGGCTATCCAATTAACCCTGAAGCCAGCACTTATCAAAGATTTTGTTTAGACTGCCTTAGGAAGGCGAAACCAAATCCGTAATAAGCAGGCTTTTTTTCTCAATCACAACAGGAAAAACACAAAGGTCCACAAATTTTCCGATGTGTTTTCGCACGAAAAAAAGTGAAACTTTTTAAGACAGAAAAAATGGAGGCTAATTGTATAGCCTGAAAAAAGAATTATTGCTCAAAAAACATGCAAACCCCTAGCACCCCACTGCCCCATCTTTCATGCCTAACATTTTTTTGGGTCTGACTGATTATCACCCTTAATCTGTTCAGTTTAATAGCTATAGTATCATTAGAAACCTGGATAGTGAAACTAGATAATTGTTTCATGGGGTTGGGTCTGATATGTCGGCAGTTGGGATATTGGCAGTAAGAATACTGATCGTGGCATCCCAATGTTGAGAATCCTGACAGGGGCAAGGTAAGCATACATACCTTTGCCCAATGCCCCACTAACCCTCCCTTCCCACAGCCTCCCTGGATGTGTCTAAACCTAACCTCCCTCCACACAGCCTAAACCTTACCTTTGTTCGCACAGCCTAACCCTTACTCTCCCCCAGCAGCCTAAACCTATCCCCCGTCATATTTGGCAGCATTTGAAAATGTTTTCTGACATCTTATGGGGATGCAGTTAAGATACCGGTTGTTGGGATCCTGGCAGTTGGAATACCAACACCGTAATCCCAACATCCCTCAAAATGACTATGCCAGAATTCTGACAGGATCAGGAGACCGATGCCGGAATCCCAATAGCTGGCATCCTGACAATCGGCATCCCGACTGTAAGTATAGGGGGTGGGGGTTAGGGTTAGGGGCAGGCGGGAGGATAGGTTTAGATGCCACCTTGGAGGTTGAGTTAGGCTGCAGGGGGGAGCAGGAGTGTTAGGGTTAGGCTTTGGGGAGAGGGAGGGTTAAGGTTAGGCACCATTAGAGGCAGGGCCATTTTAACAGCAGTGTAGGCCCCTGGATAAAGCAATGCACTGGGGCCCCTACCCATCTTTCAGCGGTAGGGGTGGGGGTGCTATCAGCACCAGCTTTGATGTCTTGCATGTAGTAGGGGGTGTTATATCTTCCGCTCAGCATGTAGGACCTGGAGCAGTAATTTCTGCTAATTACTCTTTTACTGCAGAGATAGCGGGTGATGGGGCAGGAGGGAGGACACTAAACTGTAGAATGGGGCATTGGGCTGAATGAAGAGGCCCTGGTAAATGACTTCCAGAGTAGTAGGGGGTGTTTAATATGCAGGGGAGGGGTGGATAGTGGAGTGGGCTTAATATTCATCATTTTCTGATGGCTTGACTGCAGATATCTCCAGATCTTGGAAATAGCTTTCAATGGGATAAAAAACTAGAGAGTTACTGGGAACATGAGGATCAGAGTTCAGGAGCCAGAACAATCCATCAACGAAAATATGAAACTGCATACCAGGCAACTGCAGCTGGAGCAGGGACCAGCTGCTGGAAGGCTGTTATCTCTGGTTCTGGGCATAGTAGAGACAAGCTGCCAGTGTCCACCGAAATGGGAGATTCTCAGCTTTTGGGATATACCCTCATAAGAACAGTAAGTCAGACAGATCCTGAGATATCTGTGTGTGTGTAAGATTTGGACAGTAAAATTTAAACCCCACCTCCTTTACTGTTACCAGGCCTGGGGCTGTGTGAAGTGGAGGCCACCAAGTGACAGTGCTGCAGGGGAGGCTGTGTCTGATTGTGTGAGCCATGTTTCTGTTACAGCTAGCATATTGAGTTTTTTTTAAATGAAGAGGTCCTGAATAGTTGTTAATTCGTTGCAAACAGAGCGTGCATTCCATAAAGCATATTTTAGTGACTTGGAGGGAGATGGGAGACATGTGATATTTATAAGGCTTTATACCAAGACCTCAGTGGCTGTGCTGGCTTCTGTCCTCCTGGCATACTTAGTAGACTTACAAGACTGTGTCTTTTGGAATTGGGCTTCTCAGCATCACATCAACACCTCCACCGGACAGTGAGGTTTTTTTGTGCTCATTTCCTTTTTGGAGTGACAATTAATATTATACTCATGAATGTACAGTACTGTAAGATGCTTTCCTAGGAGCATCAGAAATATTCTCACTGCATCTTCCTTTCATTTATCAGAAGAATTACATTTAAGGACTATGTCAACTATAAAGACTAAGATAAGTGCTACATGCAATTTAATCAATTAAAATCAGGTAAACAAAAAACCTAGTTGTAATTCTGAGAACATAGAAACACAGAATTTGATGGCAGATAAGAAACACATGGCCCATCTAGTCTTCCCCTTTTTTACCTCCACCCTTCTCGTTCCTTAGTTCTTTGTAAGGATTACCTTGCTGTATGTCTATCCCAAGCTTCTACCACCTCTGATGGAAGGCTTTTCCACTTATCCACTACCCTTTCTGTGTAGTCATTTGTCATTTCCTTTGAATCTACTTATTGTGTAATAGTTTTCTTCCTTTTCAAAATGTTTCCCTGCTATACCTTGTTAAAACCCTTGATATATTTGAAAGTTTCCATCATGTCCCCCTTTCCCTTCTCTGCTCCAAACTATACATACATATACAATATTTTAGTCTTTCCGGGTAAGTTTTGTGATGTAGGCCATGCACCATTTTAGTTGTCCTTACTTGTACAGTCTCTAATGTATTTATATTACTCTTGAGATATGGCCTCTAGAACTGAACACTGTATTATAGATAAGGTTGTTCCAATAACCTTTACATGGCATTATTTCTTAATTCTTCCTGCTGCTGATACTTCTTCCTATACAACCAACCATCTGACTTGCCTTCCTCATTGCTTTGTTACATTGCTTACTTGCTTTCAAGTAATCTGAAATAGTGACTCCTAAATCACTTTCATCTTCTGTAGTTTCCATTATAGTATCATTAACACTACAGTATATTTAGCCTTTGGGTTTTTGAGACCCAATTGTATGATTTTGCTTTTTTTTGGCATTAATCTGTAGTTGCCACATCTGTGCCTATTCCTCTAGTCTACCTAGATCATCAGTCATTTGTTTATGCACCTTGGGGTGTCTACCCTGTTGCATACCTTTGTGTAATCTGCAAAAAGGCATACCTTCCTCTTAATGCCATTTGCAATGTCACCAAAAAAAGATATTAAAAAGCACAGGTCCATCTACAGATTCCTGGGGTATTACACTGGTAACCTTTCCCCAGTGGTGCAAGTAGAAATATTTTCTTAGTGGTACTCAGTACCTGAAAATGGGCGTGGTCATGTGTTGTGAGGGGTCGTGGCCACATGTTGCTAGTGGAAGTGGCTACATGACACTAGCGGCGTGGGCACATGACAGCCCCCTTTTTTTATCAGGAGGCAAGGCTAAAAATATATGGTAATGCCCCCAATTTAATAACAATATATAGTAATGCCTCCATTATAACAGGAAAAGACAGCCACTGTCACACTCCCAGTAACACTGACTAAATGGGAGGAGCCTTCATGCTGCCAAGCAACTTGGTCTTGTTGCTTTGTGGCACATTATAAATGGGCAAAGTGTATGGCAGGTGGTACTGCATACTCGCTGCCAAATTCTTATGGGTACTCCATTCCCGATCATACCCGCATACTTGCACCACTGCCTCTCCCTCTTCTGACTTCACTCCATTTACTATGACTCTCTGGGGATGATTCAGTAAGGATTACTTATGTGATCCTTTCTATACTTCCCCGATAGTCGGGTTCTGCGCAAGTGCAGAATGGGTTCTGCAATCTCAGTGCAGGAATGCAAAAGCCTCTGCTGAGTTTGTGGGGAGGTACAGAGGTGAGGCAGGCAGGCATTCAGGAAAATGGAGGCGTGTTGCCCCCATTTTTCAGAAGTGGCAAGAGCAAGGACTGCGTCTTGAATGTAGTTTCCTTGGCATTGCAAGGCCACCTGCAATGACAAGTCTGAGTAAGCAGATGAACATCACAACCGATGGATGCAATGTTCATCTCATATGCAACAGTATTGCAAATGCAAGGAGGGGAGTGGTATTTGCATTGCTCAGTAAATTAGGCTCTCTATTTCCTATACTGCAACCAAGTTCTTATCCATTCAACCATATTAAAATCCAATCCCATGCTTTTGAGTTTAAGCAGTCTGTGAGGTGTGACTGTGTTAAAAGACTTACTAAAGTCTAGATAAGCTACATCTATAGCTCCCATTTGATCAATTGATTTAGTCAAAAAACTCAATTATATTTTTTTGACATGATCTCTCAACAGTAAATCCATGCTGTTTTGGATCCTGTAAATTGCTGGAATTTAGATTTTCCACAACTCTTTCTTTTAATAAGGTTTCCATTATTTTCCCTACTACTGATGTAAGGCTCACTGGCCAGTAGTTACTTGTCTCTTCTTTGCTTCCACTTATGTGCAGTGGGACAATATTCACTAATTTCCAGTTCTCTGGAATTACTCCTGTAGCTAGTGACTGGTTGAAAAATTCCATTAATGGTGTTGCCAGCACCCATTTAAGCTGTTTTGGTATCCTTGGATGTATCCCATCATGCCCCATTGATTTAACCATTTTCAGTTTTCACAGTTCTGTTAGGAACTTCTCTGTAAATTTACTTGATGCTAAAAGTTTATCATTTTATACATGTTTTTCTTACTTTATAAAAAGTTTATTAAGCACCTACTAATAGTGCACAGATTAAGACCAAGCACAAAGCTGCAGAATCTTTTAACTGGCATACAAAGTTTGACAAAGAAACTTGCAGTCACAATTCTACTAAATTAAATGATTTTATAAAATACCTAGGTTTATGTAGAGAGATAATCTTCCTTTCTGTAACTCTAGAGTGATATAGTCCCCTCGCTGGCCTTCCCCGTGAAATAATACTCCATCACTCTGCATGCTCTTGAACTTCAGGGAAATTACATCTTTAAATGTGGTCATCAGTTTCTGATTGAACCTGTAGAGGAGGGAGCTTCTGCCATCAAAGTCAGCTACATCAGATTCTAGATAGGAAACAAACAAAGAGGCAATTGACAAGCGGTCATGTAAGCAAACAAGCAAGGTCAATGACAATTCTGCTCACTATTGACATGAACACGAGCAGCATCATTATTGGCCAATATTCAGCAGTCATTGTCTTCTCTCGGTTAACTGAATCCCCATGACAGTTTCCTTGAATGAATACATGGTCTTAGTCACAGTTTGTGCCCTTGTTGGTTATGTTTGCAGGTGACAAAAACAAATAGTTTATTTCTAATAGTGGAGGCATCTGCCTGAGAAACAAATAAATAACTTTAGTAAAGTCCAGTGTTTTTAAAACTACTGCAATACAGTATCAACCTATCAGCAAATAGTTGCTATTGACACAGGGCCTGATTTAGAGTAGTATGCAATGCCAAGTTGAGTGATTAATGGTAAACTGCATATTAGTCTAAGTTCCACAGCGCAAAGTTATCAGCAGACAGGATCTGTTTGGGGAGGTAATGAGAAGTGGCAGCAAATATGCAGGCAATTTGCAACCGTTTTCAAGGTGTGTCTCAGACTGCAGTTCCCGCAGGCATTCTGCACAACCATAATATTACTCAGATGGTCAATTATCAAAACATCTGCAACCAACTTTGTGTGCTGCTGTAGGATTTATGATGCCGCCTGTGGGTGTCTCTATACACATACAGAGACACTTACATATTTTCACACAGTAGCTGCATACAAAGATGCAGCTGTGCATGTACAAGCAAACAGCTCTGAATCAGTCGCATAAAAGCAGACTGACAATGAAATCTAATTTCCAATTGGATGTTATGGGCTACATTATACTTGAAATGTCAATAGTGTCTAACCTACCCTTTCTCAGCCAACATGTTTCATATAGAATTTTGTATGTCACACCAGCTGAAATCCATTACAATATCTTACACACTAGTGATTTAAAGAAAAATATGTTTCATTCATAATGTATGTGGTGTGATCTCCTCAATGAACTGAAGGTTCTGCAAAAAAATGTGAAATATAATGATCAATAGTTATGTGCAAATCCATTTATTGTCATGCAGTGTGATGTGTGAACAGTCTGCAGATGTCACTGTTGCTTGTTCATTCTAGAAAATCATTTTTATTTGTTGATTACAGGATTACATTTGAGTGTACATTGCATTTGAAATGATGCACCTGGATTATAACAATTACTAGAAAGTTATTTTAAAGGACAATTACAAAATATAAAAATCCTGCTTTGGGTGGAATATTTAAGTAATACCCAGTCTTAGATGGTCTATATACCAGGTGTCTGTTATTCAGGAAAGCTAGAATAGTCTGAATGCTGGATCACATCTACAGTAAGTAACCTCCTACCTAAACTATCACACCCAAAAGTGAAAAGCAGTTTTATTATTCTCCTTTGTTTGTGTGGTGTCATCATATTACACTGGTACTGTAATTAACTACAAAACATCTTCAATGACAAATTATCATTTGGAAACTTAATTGCCCTTAAAGGTACTTTACAGCCTTATTCACTATGGATCAGTATTCAGGCTGATATAGTGATTTTTCACAAATCTGCTATTGCTTACAATCTCATGTGAAGAGCCGCCCAGAAAGGATTAAAGACGCCCACGGCTGCAATCGCAAATCTGCATATGCATTAGCAGAATCACAATACATACACAAAAACTGAGCACCACAGACAGTTGCGGCTGACCCCAGCATACTCAAATCAATGAGAATGCAGTGGTACTGGGTGCTATGTTTTTTGAACACAGCACTTGGAGATGGCATCAGATACATGCCCTAAAAACGGCCATGACATGCCTGCATTTTCCCAACCAATGCCATGTTACCACCCACAAATGGTCACTTCCTGTCAATCAAAAATGCATTTTCCTTACAAATAGACTGTATACGCAGTGCAATCGCATTTTACCCTCCATGCACATGTAATGCGTTTGCAGAGCATGCACAGTCTGCTGATAATCACTCACTGCATGCAATCTCACATTTGCAAATGGTAGTGAATCGGGCCTTTAGTTAATTTATAAGTGTGCACTTCAATTTATCTTACGTTAGTTGCAATACAGGGAAGTCTGTGCGTCAGCTCAGATATACATTTAGTCTAAAAACAAAATCCCACATATATAGACCATTGCATCTAAATGAAAACATGGAATAGAGTATATTTAATCATTAACATCAGTTCCTGCCCCAGTGGAGGTTGCACCCTAAATTTTCTACCACACTAACAGTAGCCTACTAGTACTTGTATGTGTATGTATGGACATATGGTAGGTAACTCTAGTGCCAGGGGCATAACTCCCTGAGCCAATAGAGACTCCTGTCTCCATGCTCCAAGCCATTTATATATATATATATATATATATATATTAGGGCTGGGCAAGTTAACGCGTTAATATCGCGTTAACGCATTAACTAATTAACGGCGACAATTATTTTAACGCCGCAGCGCTTTTCTAACTACAATGCCGTCCGTGAGCCAATCGGAGGTCACGGACCGGCAGCCAATCAGGAGCTGCCATTTGGCAGCTCCTGATTGGCTGCGGCCCGTGACCTCCGATTGGCTCACGGACGGCTCTTTACTAATAATAACACTGTCGGCCGCCGCTCCTCTTCCCTCCCTGCCTCTGCTGCTCCCCACCGCACCCGCCGGAGACTGAGGGGAAGGAGAGGCGCAGGCTGCACTCTCCTCCCCTCACACAGACAGGACAGCAGCGGCAGCGGTGAGTAGCAGGGGACCTGGCACTGAGGGATATCTGGCACTGGGGGGGGGCATGTATACCTGGCACTGAGGGATATCTGGCACTGGGGGGGGGCATGTATACCTGGCACTGAGGGATATCTGGCACTGGGGGGGCATGTATACCTGAAACTGGGGGCTTATCTGGCACTGGGGGATATCTGGCACTGGGGGGACATGTGTATCTGGCACTGTGGGCATATCTGGCACTGTGGGGGACTTTCTGTATCCGGCACTGGGGGGCAATGTATATCTAACACAGTGGGGGTATTTGTGCATCTGGCACTGTGGGGCAATGTGTATCTGACACTGTGAGGCAATGTATATCTGGCACTCTGGGGGCATTTGTTTTTCTGGCACTGTGGGGCAATGTGTATCTCGCACTGTGAGGCAATGCATATCTGGCAGCCATGGAGACCATGACAGCGCCGGTGCCATTTCAAGTGTATTGCTGGCCGCTAGCGAGCCAATCGGAACTCGAGGACTGGCAGCCAATCAGGAGCGCAATACACTAATTTTGAATTCATTATTGAATCTTGCGCATAACAATGCGATTAATCGCGATTAATCGGAGAAAATCATGCGATTAATCGCGATTAGAATTTTTAATCGTTGCCCACCACTAATATATATATATTGGAGGGGTATCAAACTCTGTAACTGCCATAATGTGGCTGCATGGCAACCTGTGTTAGTCAAGCCCCCAGCCATGCTCCTGCCCTGAACCAATTGCGGTACAAAGGAAGCTTTGCCCAGAGATTCCTCAGGATGCTCCGGTGGTCTGCAAGGTGCCTGCCTGGAGGGTCTAAAAGATGCTTTGCCTGCACTGCAGCAGAAATACTAGCTGCAGGGTGCTGTTTTAGACACGCTGCTAGCAAAATGCAAGGACTGTGGGGCAGCAATATTGCCCCAATAGAGACATGTGCTCTGTGCGGCTGTACCACATGTACACCAATAATTACAGCCTTGGGACGCTCATGCAAGCTGGGTGACAAAATACATAATCCACAATGACAGGTCTCTGGTACAAGGTGAACTCATGGCCTCAGCATTGTAAAGCTCCAATCAAACCACGTCTCCGACTCCAGACTAAAGCAGAATGCCATCCCTACTCTCCACCACAGGGGCAGAAATATTTACATGTTCTAGGAAAAATGCAGCCCAAACTATTGATGCTAACTGGGGCTAGTCAACAAATTAGTGTCACTTGTGATCACCTTGCCTACAGATAAGCTGGTGAAGGGTTACATTTTCTACTTACCTTCTCTATCAGATGCCTGGAATGGTTGGCAAATCTCCCATAGGTCCCTTGCTGCCACCTTCTGCCATCGACTACTCTGGTAGTTTGCATTTTGGGCAGTTTGATGACGTGATTTGTGCTGAATCATGTCATCATGATCTATCCCATACTCCACAATGCCAGAAATGGCAGCTTTGTATAAAGATTGTGGTACCATATCTGCACATAATACCCTGCCACACTCTCCACACCTCCCCCTGAAATGTTGGCAAGTATGTCTTTATTGGATGTTCTTTACTGGATCTCCTTTTGCTAGTGAAAATATGTTCTTTACTGAATCTTCCTTTGCTAGTGAAAATTGGGGCATGGATGGTTGTGTTGTTTATGCCCTTTGACTATTAACTCTTTAGACCCGATGCACAATACTGTAGCTTAGCAATGGCCTGAAATGCAATTGCTAATAATTGTTATCTACATTGGATTTTAGGTGTTATAACAGTTTGTACAAACATATTCATCAAATCCTATGAAGGGTTGGGAGTTCCTTTTTAGACAACAAACTTGTTTCCTTAGTTTTTAATTAATAAACAATCAAAACAGAATAACCATTACCTGCCTTAGTACATCATTACTAATGTAAGATATATGTAAAATAACCTGGAATCTACAGTAATTGATTGTTTGACGAGAGGAAGGAGGAGATGTTGTGTCAGTGTTTGAAGTAGTGAGTCAGCCAGCAAGCATATACATAAAAGAATGATCTGACACCATTATTTGCATGCAGTATATTCTGCTGAATTTAGCAAATTTCCCTGGTTGCTAAAGAAAAATAATGATTGAACAAGTTTGGGATAATACATTTTCAGTCCAGGCCATGACAAGCAACATGGTCTCTAGAGAGTCCACCTTGAAATTATGAAGAGAAGATAACACTTAACCACCTGCCTTTTATGTCTTTACAAAAGAAATCCAGAGTTCATTAATGCACGTGTTTTCACACATAAGACAAGATGAAAATACCCAGGAGCCCTTGTGTTCTTGTATTTCATATATCTCCATCACTAGTGCTGCTGTTTTTTTTTCTTCCCTTATTTCCTTCAAATTATTCACCTGGCTGCTCACAAGTTCATCAACATCTGCATCTCCCGTACGACATTATCAATCTGAGCACCAGATTCTTTATGAAAGAGAATGATGGGTACTCAGAAACTGTAAAAGTTCTGCAGTGATCCATCTGGAAAAACAGCCTTGAAGGGCCACTTGCGGCCCCCAAACAGGTTGTGCTAACATGATAACATATGTTGCCTACAAATATGATATGTGTTTAGATAACTGAAGAGCCGTGGTATAGTGTTTCGGTTTTTCCATTGATGTAGCCTGCTGTTATTTGTAATTATTTTATGAGCTTAAGTTCTGTCCATACCTAAGGGCTATTCTTTTTAATTACACTCTTGTACTATCAGGTTTTCATTAATTTTTAAATGATCGTAGTTGTATCTCTATCTCCTGAATTGTCAAAAGTGGATAGTTGCTATAAATTATACTACCACGAATGGGGGTGAATGTGTGTGTTTGCAGCTTCAAAGTAGGGATAAGAATCAGGACAATGTGGTGTTGCAGAAAGCAGTTTATCGTGTAACAAACAATAGAAACGCAGTGTTCTTTGCCTTGGCTCCCACAGCACTCCCTGTGCCAGTGCCAGTGTGTTCCCATCCATGGGATACCATCCAATTTAAAGAAAACTAAAGGGCCTTACACACTTGGCGATTTGGCCGATTTTAACAACCAATGATATTATCGTTGGACGGTTTTTCATCAACGATTTTTTACATACACACTGATCGAGTGTTAGGGCCGATTTGGACAATGTGACATTACATTATATCGATATCATCCAAATTGGCTTGCATGAGTAAATGATGATCGACCAATGATGAACGACTGCGGGGACCCCAATATCGCCAAGTGTGTTGGGCCCTTTTGGGTTGGCAGCAATGGAAAAAAATGCCCATAGTTAACACCATGTTGTATTGCATATAGGATTTAAAAAGTGCAGAGAGATTTAAAGTTAAGAGGGGCATGTCCAAGCTGAAATCCAAATTGCAGTGTAAAGCCGGTTACATACTGTGCGACCTCTCCTAGTTATCAGTAAGCGCTATATCGCTGATTGCTAATAAGGGGAGATCGCCAGTGCATACAGACTGAACAATGTATGATATCGTTTAGTGACGTCATCCCCCTCTCTGCCCAAACATGCAGCGCAAATATATACTGTAGTTAATATTGAGCTGCATGTTCGGTAGATCATGGATGAATGAGAACGACCTGCAGGAGCGTGCATTGTTCATCCGTACACACTAGACGATATGAATGATAGATCTTTTAAAAAAAGATTGTTATTGTTCATATCTTCTAGTGTGTCGCCCTATGTGTACGGGGCTTAAAACTAATGCTATCCAGGTTTTGTGGGCAACAAGCAAAACAGACAGTATTTACCCTGCATGCAAAAAGAAAATACATGTATCTTCACCGCTTGGTTTGCAAGATGATTTATCTAAGTTCAAATTTGCTCCTTTTTGTTAATTTTTGTTTTATTTTGCTCCAAACTCTGAATCAGTCTCTTAAGGGGGGTACACACGTAGAGATCCATGCTTAAATTCTAGGTAATCTGACTAGATTGCTTAGAAATTAAGCACGGATCTCTCCATGTGTAGGGTGCCGGCGACAGCGATGCGTGATCCCGCGCATCGCTATCGCCGGCTCTAGATTTGGCATGCATGCATACCAAATCTAGTGAGATCGCTCATTTCACTGAAGGGTGAAATGAGTGGCCCTCTCATCCCCATCTCCCCCCCTCGCTTATCACACAGTGCTGAGCATGGGGGGTGGAGATGTGTGCTGAGCTGTCTGTGCTAGATCGCTCAGCACACATCTCCCCCGTGTGTACAGCCCCGTAGAATATGAGGATCTCCACTGACTGTGATTATCTTCCTGGCCTTCTTACATTACAACATGTAGCATGAGAGTGCAAAAGATAAGAAGCTTTACCACTGCCTTTTTGCTTTTATATGGACACCATAAAATAGTGGTGATAACAATTTATGGGTTAGACTTATTAAGTTTTGTCAATCTAGTCGAAATGTGTTTGTAGAGGACAAGGTAGCTCATTACAATTATGGGGCCCCTGGCTAAATTTTGAGAGATGAGTATGAAAAATCTTATATATCAATACTCAATATCTAACTAATAAAATTACATAATAATTTTATTATGTTTTGGAAAACAATGGGAAAGCCTGACACGTTTCTGCTCTATGGACTCCAGGTCAACTGGAACTCTTAAGCACTGGAACTCAGACTGAGGCAGCATAGGCATACACAGGGAAGATCACATTTGCCGGTTAACCATCCACTTGAGTTTGGGCAAAACTGCTATAGGCCGTGTTTTAGTGTTAAATAAGAAAACTGTATGATTATATATAGAGTATCCAGTGTGTAAGGAGAACAATGCGCAAATATATGTACAGGGCCGGTGATAGGTCCTACCACTCCCCCAGATTCCAGGTCTTATTTATTTATTATTTATTCATAATTACATACAGTACCAGTCAAAAGTTTGGACACACTTTCTTATTCAAATGAATGAGAAAGTGTGTCCAAACTTTTGACTGGTAATGTATTTACTGTAGTGCCAGCATATTGTGGAGCACTTTTCAATTGGGAGCAAAATAGTAATAGATCAATACTGGGTAAATGCAGACAGGCAGGCTTAAACAGTCATAGATGCCTTAGGATAAGGGCTACATATTGCATATTGGTCCAGCCAGATTGCAGTGGTTCCTGGTGGGCTGTATGATTTAGTCACACAGGAATGTTGGCCTAGGGTCAGCAGAATATGACAGTGCGCCAAAGCTCCACAGAGCAAGGGACTGTGGAATAGTGGCCAATGTGAGGAGGTGTGGCCAGACCCTTTCCTTATAAATGTAAAAATAATAGGTAATGTGCAACTGCTAAGCACCACATACGCCGTACGGGGGGCATCGATGTTGAGTTGAGGATAGAGGCTGCTGGTAAAGAGTATCAAGTGTCTGTTTGGCATAACTGCAGCAGTGATTTATGAGGACACAACTGAACACTGCACTTCGTATGAAGGAGACTATAGCTTGTTATGTGCTAATAATGCCATCTTCTTAGGCTGGTCCCACTTATATCAAGCATTAGGAAACCCCCCCCCCCCTCTATCAATCCTGCTTTACCCCTGTGTATAAGACTGTACAACAGGATTTAGGTTTAGACAATGCAAATGTTGGATACATTGTTTCAGATAGTGGCTGGGACAGATGTGAATGGAGGTTAGAGGAGATGGAACAGTCCAATAAAGGTTTAAAAAAAATACTCATTGTAATAAATAAGGAAGCATCAACAAAAAATTATTAAGCATTAAATGGAAAAATATGTATCATGATTTTTGCAAATAATTGAAGAAGAGGGATATTATTAGCGTGATGCAAGCAACAGCACTAATGAGGAACCAAACAGGGTACAGTATAATTTGTGCGTGTAAAATGGTTGCAAATGTTTGCAAATAGTATTTGTTTCCTGTAAGAGGTGGGTCTGCAATGAGGCAACCTGAGGAGCTTGTATAAGGGACACAACAATGAAAAAAATTAAAGAGGAAATACCAATTAACCAGTGTTAATTAGTGGCATTTACATTTATATTTATTTATCTATAATTATTATTAATATTATTATTATTAGTAGTAGTAGTATTACAAGTTATTTATAAAGCA
The DNA here is from genome assembly GCF_028390025.1 of Pseudophryne corroboree. Classification (NCBI taxonomy): domain Eukaryota; kingdom Metazoa; phylum Chordata; class Amphibia; order Anura; family Myobatrachidae; genus Pseudophryne; species Pseudophryne corroboree. The sequence continues at coordinate 218,484,790 of NC_086450.1, forward strand.
CACGCACATTCTGCAGCGCTTGACAAATATGAGAATATTTGGCCATTGTCCAGTGGAGCAAACAATCTATAGCCAAAACTACAGTACATGTATATGCACACACATTAATTCTAGGGTTAATTGTATTTGAAGCCAATTAACCTACCAGTATATTTTTTGGATTGTGGGAGGAAACTGGAGCACCCAGAGGAAACCCATGCAAGCATTGGGAGAATATACAAACTCCGCACTGTTAGAGCCATGGTGGAATCGAACTCATGACTTCAGTGCTGTGAGGCAGTAATGCTAACCATTATGCTATCTGTGATAGCATTATTAAGGCATAAAACATATAATATTTATGCCTTAGCACGTACACAAATCCTATAGAAAGGTCTCTGGTTGATTGTACGATATACACACACTTGTCTAATGGCCATAAATGTTGCTAGTCATCAAAATTGAGAGGGTTAGCTGGAAATTGTGCAGCTGATAACAGATATAGGTGTGCAATTAATGCAGATTTATAGTATAGGTATGCCAGCAAAATGCCAGGTGTACATAGCCTCAGGTCTAGAGTGTATAAATATACTGTGCAGGAAGCTATTCCTGTATTTCACACTGAATTGTCCTGTATTCTTTTGTATATTTTTGCCAATGGAAATCTCTAACTCTGAAAACTTGAATAAAAGAGAATGGAAATAGGATCCTAAAACAGTGCCTGGCAAGAAAAGGTCCATTAAATGGCATATATCCAAAAAGAAAGCTTAAAGTCACTTGTAACCTTCATTGCAAAGAAAATGTGTATTTAATGTAATAAAGTTTATCAACATTGGAGTTACGATCAGAATTGGATAACGCACTGGGCGGGCAGAGTACTTAAGACCGGGGGTCCCTAAGGTCTAAACTTAAAATTACAATACACATTATTTATATATATATATATATATATATATATATATAGGACATGGAAGCAGCCCGGCACTCCGTTGTCCCCGTGGGGGTATTGCTCCGGTGCCCTCCTAGGGGTATGGCAACCCCAATATGCACAACGAGAGAGGGACGGCGGCACTCAGAGACTTTCACTTTCAAAGGTATTGAAGCAAAGGGTGCATTTATTGGTCAACGTTTCGGGGGACGGACCCCCTTCTTCAGGACACTGCAAACAGTTTGCAGTGTCCTGAAGAAGGGGGTCCGTCCCCCGAAACGTTGACCAATAAATGCACCCTTTGCTTCAATACCTTTGAAAGTGAAAGTCTCTGAGTGCCGCCGTCCCTCTCTCGTTGTATATATATATATATATATATATATATATAAAGCCGTAAAGCCCGGCACTCCCTCAGCGAACTCCGTGCCCCGGTGCCCTCAGGATGGATACTTGATAGACGATACAGAAACTGCGGCACTCAGGGTCTTATATTCAATGGTTTGTATTGACACACAATTATATTGCGCACCCGCGCATCACCAACGTTTCGGGGAGTTCAACCCCTTTGTCAAGGTTTCACCTACACCTTGACAAAGGGGTTGAACTCCACAAAACGTTGGTGGTGCGTGGGTGCACGATATAATTGTGTGTCAATATAAACCATTTAATATAAGACCCTGAGTGCCGCAGTTTCTTTATCGTATATATATATATATATATATATATATATATACACACACATACTGTATACACATATGATTTGGGTCTGATATATATGCTGGCGGTCAGAATACAGACTGCAGCATCCCGATAGTGAGAATCCCGACAGGGGCAAGCTAAGTATACTTACCTTTCCTCAATGCCCCCTACCCCTAATCCTCCCTTCCCGCAGACTAAAGATAACCCTCACCCACCCTTGCAGCCTAACTCTAACCCTCCCCGGTGGTTCCTAAACCTAACCTCCCTTCCCTTGCATCCTAACCATAACCCTCCCAGGGGGTGCCTAAACCTAACTCCCTCCACACAGCCTTATCCTAACCCCCCCCCTGCAGTCTAACCCTAACCCTCCCCCACAGCCTAAACCTAACCTCCTCCCTCCGACAACCTCCCTCCAGGGCTTACCTCTCCGGTGGCCTGACAAACACTAGTTCAGAATTCCAGCGGTCAGGGTTCCGAGGACTCATTACAAGATCTCCTGAACCATAAGGACTAGAAACTTCAAATATGGGCAGTAGCTTGCTTTTTTGACCCACTAAGAAGGGATTTTTCAAAATCCCACACATAAAGGGGTTAAAAGGGGTGAAATGATTATTGGAAATTCCCCCCTCACAAAGGAGAGTTAAGACAGCCCACCCAACCGAAGCTATAAAGAATGCATGGTGTCGGCAATATCAAGTCGTCGAGGGGGGAGGAAACAATGCTCTGTCCTGGACTTATTTGCCAGTGGCAATTGCAGAGCAGTTAATTATTCAAATAGGGGAGCCACACCCAGTGATGTTTGACAGTGTTTAGGGGTGGCAGTTGATGTGGCCCCTTAATCTGGCTCTGGTTATGATCAAGCTCTGTCACCTCCTCAATGTCTAAACTAAAATATTATATATTATGGGGTAAATTAATTAAGCTCCCGATTTTGACCGAGATGCCGTTTTTTCATCAAAGTGTCATCTCGGTAATTTACTAAGCACTAATCACGGCAGTGATGAGGGCATTCGTAATTTTTTGCAAGTTCAGGTAAAAAATTACGAATGAATACACCATCGGTCAAAACGCGGCTGTTTAAGTATGAATCTCGGTCATTTACTAAGAAGTGCAAAGCAAAAAAAGAACAAACACTGCCGTGAAAAATTACAACTCGTAAAAAAGTGCTAAAAAAAAACAGACCTGCTTTTTTTATTCGTGATTGGATAGGCATGCACGGATCCATGAGATCCGTGCATGTATATCAGTGGGAAGGGGTGGGAAAGTGATTATTTTTTCAAAAAAAATTGCGTGGGGTCCCCCCTCCTAAGCATAACCAGCCTCGGGCTCTTTGAGCCGATCCTGGTTGCAGAAATATGGGGGAAAAAATGACAGGGGTTCCCCCATATTTAAGCAACCAGCATCGGGCTCTGCGCCTGGTCCTGGTCCCAAAAATACGGGGGACAAAAAGAGTAGGGGTCCCCCGTATTTTTAAAACCAGCACCGGGCTCCACTAGCTGGACAGATAATGCCACAGCCGGGGGTCACTTTTATATAGTGCCCTGCGGCCATGGCATCAAAAATCCAACTAGTCACCCCTGGCCGGGGTACCCTGGGGGAGTGGGGACCCCTTCAATCAAGGGGTCCCCCCCCCCCAGCCACCCAAGGGCCAGGGGTGAAGCCCGAGGCTGTCCCCCCCCATCCAATGGGCTGCGGATGGGGAGGCTGATAGCCTTTGTTGTAAAAGAAAAGATATTGTTTTTAGTAGCAGTACTACAAGGCCCAGCAAGCCTCCCCCGCATGCTGGTACTTGGAGAACCACAAGTACCAGCATGCGACGGAAAAACGGGCCCGCTGGTACCTGTAGTACTACTACTAAAAAAATACCCAAAAAAAGACAAGACACACACACCGTGAAAGTATAATTTTATTACATACATACACACATACATACATACTTACCTTAAGTTCCCACGCAGGTCGGTCCTCTTCTCCAGTAGAATCCAAGGGGTACCTGTTGAAGAAATTATACTCACGAGATCCAGGGGTCCAGGCTCCTCGGGAAATCCAGGGGTAATCCACGTACTTGACAAAAAAAAAAAAACGGTGTCCCGACCACGAACTGAAAGGGGACCCATGTTTGCACATGGGTCACCTTTCCACGAATGCCAGAAAGCCACTTTGACTTCTGTCTAAGTGGGTTTCTTCAGCCAATCAGGGAGTGCCACGTTGTAGCACTCTCCTGATCAGCTGTGTGCTCCTGTCCTCACTGACAGGCGGCACACGGCAGTGTTACAATGTAGCGCCTATGCGCTACATTGTAACCAATGATGGGAACTTTCTGCCCTGCGGTTGACCTAAAGTGACGTCACCGCTGAGCTGAAAGTTCCCATCATTGGTTACAATGTAGCGCATAGGCGCTACATTGTAACACTGCCGTGTGCCGCCTGTCAGTGAGGACAGGAGCACACAGCTGATCAGGAGAGTGCTACAACGTGGCACTCCCTGATTGGCTGAAGAAACCCACTTAGACAGAAGTCAAAGTGGCTTTCTGGCATTCGTGGAAAGGTGACCCATGTGCAAACATGGGTCCCCTTTCAGTTCGTGGTCGGGACACCGTTTTTTTTTTTTTGTCATGTACGTGGATTACCCCTGGATTTCCCGAGGAGCCTGGACCCCTGGATCTCGTGAGTATAATTTCTTCAACAGGTACCCCTTGGATTCTACTGGAGAAGAGGACCGACCTGCGTGGGAACTTAAGGTAAGTATGTATGTATGTGTGTATGTATGTAATAAAATTATACTTTCACGGTGTGTGTGTCTTGTCTTTTTTTGGGTATTTTTTTAGTAGTAGTACTACAGGTACCAGCGGGCCCGTTTTTCCGTCGCATGCTGGTACTTGTGGTTCTCCAAGTACCAGCATGCGGGGGAGGCTTGCTTGGCCTTGTAGTACTGCTACTAAAAACAATATCTTTTCTTTTACAACAAAGGCTATCAGCCTCCCCATCCGCAGCCCATTGGATGGGGGGGGACAACCTCGGGCTTCACCCCTGGCCCTTGGGTGGCTGGGGGGGGGGACCCCTTGATTGAAGGGGTCCCCACTCCCCCAGGGTACCCCGGCCAGGGGTGACTAGTTGGATTTTTGATGCCACGGCCGCAGGGCACTATATAAAAGTGACCCCCGGCTGTGGCATTATCTGTCCAGCTAGTGGAGCCCGGTGCTGGTTTTAAAAATACGGGGGACCCCTACTCTTTTTGTCCCCCGTATTTTTGGGACCAGGACCAGGCGCAGAGCCCGATGCTGGTTGCTTAAATATGGGGGAACCCCTGTCATTTTTTTCCCCATATTTCTGCAACCAGGATCGGCTCAAAGAGCCCGAGGCTGGTTATGCTTAGGAGGGGGGACCCCACGCATTTTTTTTTGGGATTTTACATTGTTTAATTAAAAAAAAAAAAAATAAGAACCCCAGCACGGATCACACAGATCCGGCCGAGATTGATTGTAAAAAAAAACGGCAGTGTTTTGCTAATCACTGCCGTAAAAATAGGTAAAAAAAAACGAATGACATCGACATCGGAAGAAAAGAAAAACCCGAATACGACAGCTTAGTAAATCCATCGTAATCAATTCAAAAAGTTGCAGTTTTACACTGTCGATGTCATTCGTGATTGAACTTTGACCTTTTTTCGGAAATTACGAATCTTAGTAAATTTACCCCTATGTATCTGCAAGCTATGTACAAATATTTCAACGAAAAACAAAAAAACATATTTTTTTTAAATGAGCTTTCTAAGTAGATATAGGAGAAACTACTGAGGTGATTATAAAATGAATCGTAATTTAAGAGATTTGTTGCTAGAGAACTCATTCTCCAGTTGGTGTTAACTCACACTAAATTTAGTGATTAAAAAACAGCTTCTGGGAAATCAGGAAACTAAAACATCATTTACAAAGCAAGGTCAGCTACGATCTATCCCTGGAATCTGGCATCTCTACCTTCATTTCCTGTGGGAGTTGGTTATACAGGAGGAGATGTGTCAAAATCTTAAAGAGAGATAAAATGGAGAGAGATACAGTACCAACCAGCCAGTTCCTATAAATTTACAGGCGGTGTTTGAAAAATGCAATCAAACAGTGGTAGCAGCTCAATCACTCTGGAGATACTTATCAGGTGCTAGAAAAGGGAAGGGGTTACAGCAAACAGAAAGGAGGATGCTTCCCCCCTCCTGGTATCCCTCTAGCACACTGAATCTCCACAGTGGATCAGCCGAAACAGTGGTCGATTTGGTAAGCATAAACAGTAACCAATCGGCTGCTCGATACATCTGTGCAAACATCACAATTGGGCCGGCATTGAATTGAAATGCCCATCCAGCTGGGATGTCAGTCCCTGCAGGCAGTGTACAGGCAGTGGGTCACCTGTACACACAGCTAGACATACCAATATATCTGCAAGATATATTTTTATCAGCTGTGCTGCAGGGCAAACGCATATGTCTTTGAATGACGTAATTTACAGACATATCGGGTACACACAGGGCCGGTGCAAGGTTTCTAGGCGCCCTAGGCAAAGCTGCACAAGAGTGCCCCTGCCTTCACCTATACCCTCCCCCCAGCTGCTCACATACTGTACACACTTGACTTTTTAAATTAGTATTAGATTTATTTTTAGATTTACAACATAAATTATAACAACAATAAATAACACTGTAACAGTAACAGCAATAACCTTGGAACAATTTATACATTTTTTAAAGTAAAAAAACCCTTCAGCATATGTCAGTTAAACAGCTTGAATTACCCCAAAGGCAAGCTTGCACTTACCTTTGAAATGATTATACACGGTGGAGTCACATTATTATGACCCCCTCCTACATGTGATGTTGGCAGCATGTAGACCATGAAGTATGCCACGTGTTGTGCGCTGGCTTGGTGGGTATATAAGGTGTGCCGTTTGCACACATATCACTCGTTGCTGTCATTGGTAAAAGAGGCGGTTCATCAGAGTTGCAAAAAGGGATGATTATTAGCTTTTGGGCCAAGGGCGGCAGTATTTCTGAAACAGCGGAGTGTGTGAACTGTCCATGTGCTGCTGCAGGTGTACTGTGACTGGACAAATGGCAACATTGCAAATAATTGACGTGGAAACTGGAAACTGCGGAGCACTACGTGCCACTGGTGTGAGAGGTGAATGTTGGCTGCGAAGATGCACGAGGGCCGACCGACACACTACAGTGGAGCAGCTCACCGACACAGTGAATCTGGGGCTAAAACAACAGCTCAGCTCCATCTAGCTGCCCTCCATGATGCTGCACACAGCAGTTACTCTGGCTATTAGTCATAATACTGTGACTTGGCCGTGTGTGTGTGTGTGTGTGTGTGTGTGTGTGTGTGTGTATATATATATACACACAGACAGATAGATAGATAGATAGATAGATAGATAGATAGATAGATAGACACACTAGTCAACAGTTGCTCATAATTGAGCATGCATTATTTCTCAACAACCTGACCATTTGTTAACATTCGCTGAATTTATTGCAAATCTACATAACACACTATCAAACAACACACAAACCATCAAAATCAGGGTTGTCATGCAGGAGTTGCTACTCTCACCAAAAATTTGCTTAGCCGATTAACACTCTCTCTATATATATATCTATATATATATATATATCTATACACACACACATATATACACACACATATATACACACACACACACACACACACATATACAAGGCCGCCATCAGGTTAGGACTGCTGGGAGTGGAGACCTGGACAGAGATGGTGGCTTGCCCCTGCCTCAATCGCGGGCCGATGTGCAGGGAAGTCTTCCCTGCACATCGGCACATCGACGTGTGACGTATCAGGGGTGGAGCACCAACGATTTGTGGCACCGGGGTAAACAGCTCCCAAAGTGCGCACCAGGGTGGCTCCTAATCTCTCCACACAGCATTCAGGGTCCAGAAAAGTCCAATATACATTCATAATATAGCAACACTGCTTTTTGGTATCATACATGTTCACACCACTGCACAACAAGAACCACTATAGGACAGCTCATAAAATATTAATTTGGATACCAACTACCGTAAAAAAAAAAAAATTCATAACATCAAGATTACACCAACACTTTGAAGACTAGGAGAAAAATATAACAAATACAGGTTGAGTATCCCATATCCAAAATGCTTGGGACCAGAAGTATTTTGGATATGGGATTTTTCCGTATTTTGGAATAATTAGATACCATAATGAGATATCATGGTGATGGGACCTAAGTCTAAGCACAGAATACATTTATGTTTCATATACTCCTTATACACACAGCCTGAAGGTCATTTAATACAATATTTTTTATAACTTTGTGTATTAAACAAAGTTTGTGTACAATGAGCCATCAGAAAACAAAGGAAAAAATTCTGTATTTCGGAATATTTGGATATGGGACCATCAACTTGTATTATTCCTGCCAATAAGCCAGCAATATAATACCAATATCTATTGGGACTGCACTTCTTTGATGGATCCCTCTGAGAGCACTAATGAGGAAAGAATCCCGTAGGCTTCTATAGGGTGATGTCAGGTTTAGCTGGCTTTAACCTCGCTATCGGAAGCCTGGAGGCCAGGTCTTAGTACATACGGTAAATGCTGTAAAACCCTGGAAACAGGGTTTTATCACATTTTTCCATTCCCAGAGTGAGATGTAATCTGAAAAACATCCGTGGATTGTGACAGGAGGGGTAATGCTCTATATGCCATTAGTGAAAATATATAACATGGTGATTACCAGGGGCAGGGTGGCAACTTTCAGCCAGCGGGGCAAACGCAAATAAGTGGCCCTGGCTTTTCAGATTTAAATACAGGAACGGCCACACAGACACAGGACTGGCCACACGAAGATTTACAGACATGGTACTGGCCACACTGACACATATACAGAGACGGAACTGGCCACACAGACAGATATACAGAAGTGGGACGGCTACACTGACAGATATACAGAAGTGGGACGGCTACACTGACAGATATACAGAAGTGGGATGGCTACACTGACAGATATACAGAGACAGGATGGCCACACTAATACATATACACACAGGACCAGTCACACTGACACATACACACACAGGACCGGCCACATACACACACAGGACCGGGCACACTGAAATGCACACAGAAAGGACCAGCCACACTGACACATATACAGACAGGAAAGGCCACACTGACACACATACATCCAGACCAGGAACACTGATACACATACAGAGAGGACTGGCCACACTGATACGTATACATACAGGACTGACCACACTGACAGATACAGCCCCTACAATAATAACACCACATCACCTCCCACAGTAGCATAAGAAAACTTACCAGCTGTACTTTGGCCTAGCGTCCTGTTCTTCCGTGGCTGCTCAGCTGTTCCTGCCCAATGACAGCTTGCTCAGCTCCCCAGCAGTGTCACACACACCGCACAGCAGCCTGACGTGCGTGCACATTACACCTGAGTCTCAGCCAGAGGAGCTTAGGGTTGTTGGGTATGGTATGCCGGCTGCTGGGTTCCCGGCGCTCAGTATACCGACACCAAGATCCCGGCATACAGAATGCCGACAGGGGGTGGCATTTTTAGCATTCAGGATTCCGGTGTCGGCATGCTGACCCCCGGGATCCCGAGCGCCGGCATACGAACTACATCCCTCTCTACCTGCCTCCCACAGCCAGCCAGCTAAGAAGCACAAAAACTGTACGAAGTGGCAGCTACCACTGTTTGTATATATTGGAAGTAGTTTGTGGCGCACAGGCAATAATGGAATCCAAAACAGTATGACTTCAAGTCATACAGTTTTGGATTCCATTATTGCCTGAGAGTGCCGCCAACTACTTCCTATATATATATATATATATATATTCAGTATATAGCCAATAATATACATACATTTCATTGGTAACAGAAAGGGGTACCCTATCTGTTACATACCCCCAGAGCCACTGCTGCCCCCTTTTCTTTAATCCCTGTGCTAGACTCCCAGACCCCATGTGCCTCTTGAACAAAATAGGCACGTAGCATGTTTGGAATGGATCATGAAGGGTAGGGAGGTGGGGGGGGGAGAATATATGCAGGTATGCGTTCGTGGGGTGGGAGGCATAATATCGGGGGGGGGGGGCGCGCGCCGGCGGCTGCCAGCGCGGGGTAACATGCGGGACACTGCACTCTGCATATACGAGGGTGTGTGCCGGCCGGGTGCTATGGGCGCGCAGAAGGGGAGGTGAGGACGAGGATTGCGGAGGAGGGAGGGAGGGAGCAGCTGCAGACAGCGCACATAAGAGCCGATTGGTTACACACACTGTCTGTGGCTGTGCTGGCGGCTGGCTGATAAACAGTTGGGCGGCCGTCCCTGCTCGCTCCTCATCTCTTAAGGAGCTCAGCTACTGCTACACTAATTATAAGGTAATCATTTTTTTTTCCGCGAGCGGGAGTCGCCGCCCTCTAGTGGCCGGCGCCCATAGGCAGCTGCCTAAAGCTGCCTAATGGTGGCGCCGGCCCTGGGTACACACACCTACTGACCCACTACCAACTTATGGTTCATCACTCTAACGATATATACTGTGGTTCTAGTTTGCACATTGGTGTGCAAATTATGAAATAAAATGTGGACGAATCAGGCTAATCAATTTTGGGGGGAATTCGTACTAACAGAATCAAAGGATTCTGCAAATTACAAATGTGCAGATTAGTAACATACTTATATTCCTATTTTAATTTGGTATCATTAAAACACGTATCATCTTGCAAATTATGTTGACATCCACATTTTATATTAAACATACAAACTACAATTTTTTTGACATGTAGACAACATTATAGAATGGGAACACAAATACATTAATATAAAGCATCAATTACAGTATGCAGTACCTATAGTATAATGAGTTAGCTAACAGCAGCGCACAAAAGTGATGTATCACGAGAAGTTAATACTTGGATTCAAAACAAGATCTTCAGGAAATCTCTCAGCAACCTTGTTACATATATTTAAATACTCAACTCCTTTTCCCAGATTTATGATATTCCTAACTTGAAAAAATATCATTATGTCTATTAAACTTACCCTGACATAAAGTTGATAAACTGAGTGTGCAGTGACTCCATTCTCTATGCAGAAAGCTTTGTTAATCTTTTAAAAAACACTTTCATAAGTCATTTATACTTCAGAACATGTGGTTCAGTAAAGGAAATAGAATAACGTCTGTGTTACAGATATTTAAAGCCAAGAGAGCAAGTCATGAATGAAACATCGGTAAAAGTTAATACTTTAAAACAAATGGAGACATTTTTGATTATATATAAGCGAGTTCTGCAATTTAATGTAAACTCCAAATATAAAACGTGTCATTTAGTAGAAGGTCACGGTGATTGAAAAAGAGATTTCAGCATAAATTTCAAGTAGCAAGTTCACTTAAGTTCAAGCAATTGAATGTTCCAGTGAAATAGGAGAAGGCTTATCAGTCGCATTTACAGATAGAAGAGATAGCATTGAAATGACTTATAATCTCTGCACTGCCATTTTCTATTTGTGCAGTAATATGCGATGGATACACACAGAAATATATTTTAGATGTGTTCTTATTCCTAGACATTTGATTTTTTACATTGTAGACATAGCTTTTAATCCTACTAGTGGTCAAGACTGATTATATTATCGAGAAAAGGCTAAACCACTTATTTCTCTGCGCTTGGCTCTACCTCTCTACAAAAGAGATGAGCAAAGTTGGGATAGGATTTTGCACACAGGTAAATGGTTCTGCTTTCTTTTGCATCACTGTACTGTGGAATATCCATTTCCACAAATATTATAATTACTGTTCTGTAATCTGGACCTTTAATCATAGTGGCTGACATTTTTAAAATGCCCTCAAAAGGGGCACGTAAGGTGACATTTTATTTCTGGCTTGTTAGCAGGATGGCTTCATGATTTCCAATTGTTTTAATTGTTTTGGCAACATTTTAATAGCTGCTTGGTTCATCCATATAATGAAGTATTATAAATTCACAGTCCAGCACCCTGGGTATGATTTTTGTTTTTTTCAGTAGGAGATAAGTAACCAGAAGTGCAGGAAATATGGCAGTGTAACATAGCGATACATAATATCACTGGCAATCACCCAGCACTGACTACCATTCCCTTAATGCCAGAGATCCACACCAGTCAAGATCTTATTCCTCTCCGTCTCTGGCAAGTTTTCCAAATTTACATAAGTCAAATTATTTACTGAATAGTGAAAGTAGATTGTTAGTTAGAGCAGCACGTGCCCTGACAATGGGAAACTTTTGTGAATGCTGATATAAATTAAAGTTCCCAGGAAAAATAAGTGTAGGGTTCTCCCAGAGTACTGTGGTAAAAAAGAGGTGGCCATATTCATATTCTGACCAGGAAATTGAATAAGAAACATAAGGAAAATAGAGAGGGGAGATGAGAGGCTGAGTAATCAGCAGTGAGATGTCATGTCAGTCAGTACATTGAGTGACAGCTGTCATATCAAAGAGGTCAGTCAGTAAAAAGGGAAGATAGTGATAAAGGAGACAGGAGAGAAAGTGGCAGAAACATAGGAAAATAACTATGAGAGGCTGTCAGTATCTTTATATAGGAGAAAGTGATGTTTAATTGAGTCAATAATTTTAAAGCAAAGGATATAATACATACGTATATCAGTTTTTACTTCCTTAAGACAAAGTACAGGTACTGTACCTCAGTTAGCAGAAATGTAGTTCCCTTAAACTAGTAACAACTTGCTAACATTTGGTGAGGCAAAATCTCAGAGAGTAGGAGGCACCATTTATAAATATATTCTGCTTAAATGCAGGGCTGTAACTAGGTGTGTGCCAGTAGTGCTTTGCACATAGCACAGCTGTACTAAGCACGCATCCGCTGGCACACACATGGGGATGGGCGGAACAATTACTGCAGCTCCCAGCTACCTGGATAAATAATTCTGCCCCTGGCAGCTGTCAGCGCAATGATTGCACAGCTGTCAGGTGCCGGCCGGGGCAGCCTCATGTTTGTCTCCTGTGCAATGCAGCTGACTCTGTGCAGAGAAATGTGACAGTCAGGAGAGGGTGGACAGATGGGGGACCACGGAGGATTTACCGCTATGTGACTTAAGCGGTCGCTTAGGGCCTGGGCTTGGAGGGGGCCTTGCAGCACACACATGATTCCCTCTGTGAAGAGTTTACTATCAGGATCATCGGCAAACTGCAAGCACCATAGTCGGCTTACATTTATTGTGGTGGAGGCACTGCAGCCTGGTGGCTAGGAGCTGGAGCCGCCTTCTCCCCGTTGCTTAGCAACCGATGGCCAGGGTAACATAAAGCAGGCAAAAGTGGAGCAGAGTTTCAGGGCAGCATGGAGAATTAACTAGTGCAGATCTGGACCTGGAGGGCTGAGTGGAGAGGTGAGCATGAGGGAGCTCAGCAGTGGGCAGCCGGGGGCCTTGCAAGCTGTAATGCATTTTGGGATTGTAGTTCCACCCAAGCATGCACAGAGGGGAAACCCCCTCTAAGACCCAGGCACCAAATGCATTCTGCACCCTGGTGAGTCTGCCTTCCCCCCTCTGTATGATTCCTCCTCTGCCATATCATTATTATTTTTACTCCGCTGCTTTGCTGGGTATATAGGATGGGGTCTTTTCACTAGGGGCCAGATTGTGTGTGTTTGTTGCTGGATTGTACTTTGGCATTTTACACTTTATGTAATGTGTAAAAAGGGGACACTGCCTGCCTAATGTGTAAAAAGGGGTTACTGCCTGCCTAATGTGTAAAAAGGGGGACTCTGCTGTCAATATGTGTAAAAAGGGGGACTCTGCTGCCGTATTGTGTAAAAGGGGACTCTACCTGCCGTACTGTGTAATAGGGGACTTTACCTGCCGTATTGTTCAAAAGGGGACTTTACCTGTGGTAATGTGTAAAAGGGGACCCTGCCTGCCATAATGTGTAAAAAGGAGCTCTGCCTGCCGTAATGTGTAAAAGGGAGCTCTACCTGCTTTAATATGTAAAAGGTGGCTCTACCTGCCATAATGTGTAAAAGGGGACCCTGCCTGCCGTAATGTGTAAAAGGGAGCTTTGCCGTAATGTGTAAAAGGGAGCTTCTACCTGCCGTACTGTGTTATAGGGTACTTTACCTGCCGTATTGTTTAAAAGGGGACTTTACCTGTGGTAATGTGTAAAAGGGGACCCTGCCTACCATAATGTGTAAAAAGGAGCTCTGCCTGCCGTAATGTGTAAAAGGAAGCTCTACCTGCTTTAATGTGTAAAGGGTGACTCTACCTGCCATAATGTGTAAAAGGGGACCCTGCCTGCCGTAATGTGTAAAAGCGGGCTCTACCTCTCATAATGTGTGACACGGGGTCTACCTGGAGTAATGTGTAAAATGGGGCTCTACCTGGTGTAATGTGTAAAAGAGGCTCTACCCGGTGTAATGCGTGTAAGTGGTGCTACTGTGCAGTATAATTTGAATAATGGAGACCAGGACCGGCAATAAAAATCTTGGGGCCTGGTACACTAATTTTTGGGGCCCCCTATCCTCTGACGTAGGTACAGGCTGGTCAGTCATTTGCTTATTACTTTCCTCCAGCCTCCTTTATCATTCCAACCTTATCTTCCCCCTGTATCGCTCAGCATCCCTCTATGTCTCTCAGCTTCCCCATACTCCTGTATCTCTCAGCCTCTCTTTTCCTTGCAGCTCAGTCTTCCCCTGTATCTCTCAGCTTACCCATTCCCATGTGTCTCTCAGCCTCCCCTTCCCCCTGTGTCTCCCCCACCAGATCCATGTCTCCCCAGCTTACACTTTCCTCCTAATGCATGCACTGCTGAATCTGCTGTTCAATCTTAAAAGACTGTTGGGCTCCTCTGCTCACTGTACAGAGATGTACATGATGTTATGTGCATTGTGTTGAACATGGCACAAAGCAAATTTTATTGTGTCAGGTACCAGCGGCTGGCCAGCCTTTCTTCCGCACCTACTTTTTCTACATGCAGCATAGAAACAGAGAATTTGATGACATATAAGAATGGGGAGCATTTATGTGACCGCCGGTCACTATACCGATGCCGGAATCCAGAGTGAAGGAAAGCCCAACAGTTAGCATGTCGATTAACAGTGACTATTCCCACTACTGTGTGTCCATGACACCCATAGAGTGGGAATAGAACCTGTGGCAAGCACAGAGCCCACAGTGTGATGAGCGCAGAGCTCACAAGGGCCTTTGTTGCCCTTGCCCCCACCGGCATTCTGTGGCCGGGATCCCGGAGTCGGTATACTGACCTACATGATCCTGGCTGCTGGTCTCCCAATACCAACCCATAAGAATCACTTAGCCCATCTAATCTGTCCATATACACGCACACATTTACACACTGTTCATTTTTCTTAGGAGTTAATTAACCTACCAGTATATTTTTGGATTGTGGGTGGAAACCGGAGTACCCAGAGGAAACCTTCGCAAGCATGCACAGAATATACAAATTCCACAAAGGGCTGTGTTTGGAATTGAACTTATGACCTCAGTGCTGTGAGCTACAGTACTAATGCTAACCATTTACACCAGCCGTACTTCCCATCCAGTGCTATGTTTGTAATTGATGTTTTGGAGGAGTAAATCAAAGATGTTTTAGAAGAATCAAACTATTTGGGCAACAGTACAGCAGGTGAGTCTCTTTCCTATACTGAGCTGACTTTAAATACACAACTGTAAATTATGCTGTTTTAAAAAAGTCCTGTATAAATACATATAACTTCAGCATCGTTGCTATAATGCCCTGCTGTATCCACACTGCTCCCTAAGCGCCTTCACACCTGTCACCATATGGACCTACCTCCTCCATACCTTGACATCAGATACACGACCAAGAGCTCCAGGATCCCTGCCACAGCTTCAGCTACCATGTGGGTCAGTGGGGACACCCTGTCCCAAAGTTTGTCACAGTCGTTCTGTCGCCAGGCAGTGAGGGCGCCTCCTCTCTAGCTGCCATTGGAATACCAGCAATTTGTAGCTCCTTGAGGCTGCCAAGGACAGGAGGGACACTAAGACCTCCCCTTGGTGCAGCTAGCATGCCGAGCTCCACTTGCTGTGTGCAGCCAGGAAGCGGCGCACCTGCATGAATCATCACTGCGCAGCCAACACGCCACACTCCAGCATGAATCATCATGGCCCAGCACAGGCAAGGGGGGCATGAGAACTGGACCCTCAAGAATCCTGAGGGTCTGGAGCCCCTCACAATCTTGGGGCCCATTACACGTCCCCTTTGTCTCCCCTGTCACCAGGCCTGATGGAGACTACTGTACAGCGTGATATGATTTGGTACTATTTTGTGACCACGCCCCTTCCCAATGAAGCCATGCCCCTATATTTTTGGTGCATGCACAGGTGTGCCACACTTTTATAAAGCTCATTAGGGCAAGGGTTCACTGATACTGATGCCAACAAGTGGCCAGGCAATAGCGGGCGGGCCAGTGAGTTAGAGACAGGGAACCTGAAATTGTGTACATGCTGTTTGTGAACTGGTGCCTAATTAAGGTACCCATTGAACTTGTTGTGAAAAAGTCTGTCTTATGCTGTGGAAGTAAATGATCTGCTTTTCTTTCATATAACTGTGTCAGCGTCTTGTCTGGTGGAAGGTCGCTTGTTACAATATATACAGTCAGGTCCATAAATATTGGGAAATCGACAAAATTCGCATATTTTGGGCTCTATACACCTCCACAATGGATTTGAAATGAAACAACATGATGTGCTTTAACTGCAGACTTTCCGCTTTAATTTGAGGGTATTTACATCCAAATCAGGTGAACGGTGTAGGAATTACACGATTTCTATATGTGCCTCCCACTTTTTAACAGATCTCAAAACATAGCCAGTAATAATAAAAATGTAGTAGCTGCTCCTACTCGACCATCTGGATGTCAATTTAGATACATGAAACAGAAATACTTGTTACTTTGTTATAATGTAACAGCAAAGGAGCGCTAATAATTTTCAGGATGCTTAAAATTAGGTTTAATTACATAGAAAGATTGTAAGATAACAATACATTTATTAAAAAAGCATATATAAACAACCTGTCATATAGGCAGTAGCAGTAATTGAACACAAGCAGTTGCTGTTTGTAGATATAAATAACTGTAGTCAGTATATAACTCGTTTTGTGTCCGTTTGGTTAGAATGATTCAGTTTGTAACGATAAATCCAATAAGTTTCAAACATGGTCTCAGACAGCGTCTGCAGCTGTACTGGAGTCCCAGACTAATGTTTGTTGTCTGGCCAGGTACGCTATGTTTCTACCCCTGTAAACCGGTTTGGTGAGAACCAGGGGCAGATTGGGATACAAAACCAGCCCGGGAAATTTCTGGAAGCAGCCTAATAGAGGTTGGGGCCAGTTGAGGTGGTGGAGTTTGTTGAGCGGAAGGGGCGGGATACTCCCACCTCAGAGGGCCTGATTCTGAGTTGGGGGTGTGTTCACTCAAAATGGGGTGTGTCTTTAAGAAGACAGGGGCTGTGAGGCAGACTGGGGTCATGAGCCCTTCATCACCTTCCTCAGCCCCTTCCTTTGCCCCTCAACACCATACTCAGCCCTCAATACCTCCCTCGCCTCTCAATACCTTTATAGATGATTAGGTGATGTTGGAGGGTCTGTAAGCAGCACTTCCATCCTACACTGTTATTTCCACAATGGGCTCATGCTCACAGTATTGGTCCTTCCTCATTCTGGCTGTACAGCTGTACATAATGCCTGACACCAGAATGAATTCAGCCATGATCCCAGTGCACTGCACTACTGTACTTTATAATAGCCCCACAGCACATCCTCTTTATGCATCTATACATAGAGCCGCCCCCAGCCTGCACACCCTGACACTCATTTCCTGGCCAGGTCCTTGTGGGAGCCGTTGGAGCTAGCTCATCAGCTGGGTGAGATATTGTCTTATGGATGCCTCCATCTTGGTCACCTGCCCTTAACACACCCCCTTCTATTTACTCCCCTCCACTGGGTGGAGAGGGGGATGCTGCAGTCCACCTGCTTTGCAGTTGCTGGCTGGGAAGTGTGGTGAGGTAAATGGCTCAGGAGGCACTGGCTAGTACCAGAGCCAGATTTACACACAATATATGAGTCAACAGGTTCATGTGGACATTATAAACAGGTGCAGCAGTTTATACATGTGGGCATTATACACAGGTGCAGCAGTATATATATGTGGGCATTATACACAGGTGCAGCAGTATATACATGTGAGCATTATAAACAGGTGCAGCAGTATACACAAGTGGGTATTATACACAGGTGCAGCAGTATATTCATGTGGGCATTATACACAGGGGCAGCAGTAGATTCATGTGGGCATTATAAACAGGAGCAGCAGTATATATATATGTGGGCATTATACACAGGTGCAGCAGTATATACATGTGGGCATTATACACAGGTTCAGTAGTATATACATGTGGGCATTATACACAGGTGCAGCAGTATATACATGTGGGCATTATACACAAGTGCAGCAGTATATATATATATATATATATATATATATATATGTGGGCATTGTACACAGGTGCAGTAGTATAAACTGGAAATTTGGTGAGTTTTGATAGAGATGTACAGAAAAAATATGCAGTGCCTCAGCTGCCATATAATTTTGACTCCAGAGTTTTGACAACAAAAATTATTAAAATAATACAAAGAAGATATATCTAATAGATTATTTGTATTTTTCATAGTGATGAGCGGGTTCGGTTCGCCGGAATCCGATCCCCCCCCGAACTTCACCCATTTTACACGGTTCCAAGGCAGATTCGAATCTTCCCGCCTTGCTCGGTTAACCCGAGCGCGCCCAAACGTCATCATCCCGCTGTCGGATTCTCGCGAGATTCGGATTCTATATAAGGAGCCGCGCGTCGCCGCCATTTTTCACTCGTGCATTGAAAATGATAGTGAGAGGACGTGGCTGGCATCCTCTCAGTTTTATTCAGGTGGCTGCAAATATCTGTGCTCACTGCTTTATTGTGGGGACCAGCAGTATTATATAGGAGGAGTACAGTGCAGAGTTTTGCTGACCAGTGACCACCAGTATTATACGTTCTCTGCCTGAAAAATGCTCCATATCTGTGCTCAGCGTGCTGCATATATCTGTGCTCACACTGCTTTATTGTGTGGACTGGGGACCAGCAGTATTATATAGGAGGAGTACAGTGCAGAGTTTTGCTGACCAGTGACCACCAGTATTATACGTTCTCTGCCTGAAAAACGCTCCATATCTGTGCTCAGTGTGCTGCATATATCTGTGCTCTCACTGCTTTATTGTGGGGACTGGGGACGAGCAGTATTATATAGGAGTAGTACAGTGCAGAGTTTTGCTGACCAGTGACCACCAGTATTATACGTTTTCTGCCTGAAAAACGCTCCATATCTGTGCTGCATTGTAGTATATAGTAGGAGTACAGGGCATAATTTTGCTGACCACCAGTATATAATATATAGCAGTCCACTGTCCACAGAAGTCCACTGCTCTACCTACCTCTGTGTCATCAAGTATACTTTCCATCCATACCTGTGGTGCATTTCAGTTTTGCACAGTTTGCTGACCACCAGTATACAATATATAGCAGTACGGTACAGAAGGCCACTGCTCTACCTACCTCTGTGTCATCAAGTATACTATCCATCCATACCTGTGGTGCATTTCAGTTTTGCACAGTTTGCTGACCACCAGTATATAGTATATAGCAGTACGGTACATTAGGCCACTGCTCTACCTACCTTTGTGTCATCAAGTATACTATCCATCCATACCTGTGGTGCATTTCAGTTTTGCACAGTTTGCTGACCACCAGTATATAATATATAGCAGTACGGTACAGAAGGCCACTGCTCTACCTACTTCTGTGTCGTCAAGTATACTATCCATCCATACCTGTGGTGCATTTCAGTTTTGCACAGTTTGCTGACCACCAATATATAGTATATAGCAGTACAGTACAGTAGGCCACTGCTCTACCTACCTCTGTGTCGTCAAGTATACTATCCATCCATACCTGTGGTGCATTTCAGTTGTGCGCAGTATATATAGTAGTAGGCCATTGCTATTGATACTGGCATATAATTCCACACATTAAAAAATGGAGAACAAAATGTGGAGGGTAAAATAGGGAAAGATCAAGATCCACTTCCACCTCGTGCTGAAGCTACTGCCACTAGTCATGGCTGAGACGATGAAATGCTATCAACGTCGTCTGCCAAGGCCGATGCCCAATGTCATAGTAGAGAGCATGTAAAATCCAAAAAACAAAAGTTCAGTAAAATGACCCAAAAATCAAAATTGAAAGCGTCTGAGGAGAAGCGTAAACTTGCCAATATGCCATTTACGACACGGAGTGGCAAGGAACGGATAAGGCCCTGGCCTATGTTCATGGCTAGTGGTTCAGATTCACATGAGGATGGAAGCACTCATCCTCTCGCTAGAAAACAGCAGTGCCACTCCTAGATGGGCCAGGTGTTTGTGTCGGCCACTTGGGTCGCTTAGCTTAGTCACACAGCTACCTCATTGTGCCTCTTTTTTCCTTTGCATCATGTGCTGTTTGGGGACTATTTTTTTGAAGTGCCATCCTGCCTGACACTGCAGTGCCACTCCTAGATGGGCCAGGTGTTTGTGTCGGCCACTTGTGTCGCTTAGCTTAGCCATCCAGCGACCTTGGTGCACCTCTTTTTTTCTTTGCATCATGTGCTGTTTGGGGACTATTTTTTTTGAAGTGCCATCCTGCCTGACACTGCAGTGCCACTCCTAGATGGGCCAGGTGTTTGTGTCGGCCACTTGGGTCGCTTAGCTTAGTCATCCAGCGACCTCGGTGCAAATTTTAGGACTAAAAATAATATTGTGAGGTGTGAGGTGTTCAGAATAGACTGAAAATGAGTGTAAATTATGGTTATTGAGGTTAATAATACTATGGGATCAAAATGACCCCCACATTCTATGATTTAAGCTGTTTTTGAGGGTTTTTTGTAAAAAAAACACCCGAATCCAAAACACACCCGAATCCGACAAAAAAATTTCAGGGAGGTTTTGCCAAAACGCGTCCGAATCCAAAACACGGCCGCGGAACCGAATCCAAAACCAAAACACATCACTAATTTTTCATATACTTTATACATTCAAAACTCTGGTGCAAACTATAGTATGAAAGGAAAGGCTCTGCCTCACCTGCCTCACATCAACACACGTCACTGGCGCTGGGTGGGGAGGAGGGTGCCTTGGGCTGCCACACTGATTTGGATGTGGCTGAAGAAAAAAAAAGTGCAGTGCTTTGAAGGGCCATACCTTAGCATACCAGCACACATTGAGCACTGTATATATTATATATGTATATTCTCCTTGAAAGATTATATATAATACATCTATACACACACATTTTATATATATATATATATATATATATATATATAAAAAAGTATGCAGCTATTTTTGGGGGGAAACAGGCAAGCAGCTAAAACATGTTGATATGTTTTACTTACCTTCATATCACCTGTGTGCGACACATTCAGAATTGTCTGGCTGCCGGGTGGCTCTTGTATTGGGGGCTGCAGCTGGGGCTGGAGGTGTAGGTGGAGCGGACTTGTCAGTGGTGACTGAAGGCCCTGGATCAGCAAATGCTTGTGGGGGAGCCATTTTTCTTTGGGGAATTAATTTCTGTGCATGCGCAGAAGCTTTCAATTACGCTGCCCGATCGGAGCTGGGCTCCGATCGCGGCAGCCAGCCCTGCATGAGGGGTGACAGCGGCCAATGAGAGGATGACCGGACCTGCCAAATGGAATGCGGTCCGTCATCCCGCCGTGCCTGTCTGCCCCTGGTGAGAACCCACCATATGGGTGAGAACAATATCAGTTTTTACAGGGGTAGAAGCATAGCGTACAGGGCCAGACAACAAACATTAGTCTGGGACTCCAGTACAGCTGCAGACGCTGTCTGAGACAGTGTTTAAGACTTATTGGATATATTGTTACAAACTGAATCATTCTAACCAAACGGACACAAGACCAGTTATACTGTATACTGACTGTGGTTATTTATATCTACAAATGGCAACTGCTTGTGTTCAAATACTGCTACTGCCTATATGCCAGGTTGTGTATATATACTTTTTTAATAAATGTATTGATATCTTACAATCTTTATATGTAATTGAGCCTCATTTTAAGCATCCTGAAAATTATTAGCGCTCCTTTGCTGTTACGTTTTAACAAAGTAACAAGTATTTCTGTTTTTTTAAGCAATTTATCTGTATTGTATCATTACACACAATAATACAATTTATTTAAAGCTAGTTCACACTCATCTGTGATAAAAGTTATACTTCAGCTGTGATAAAATGACATCTAATAGAAATATCTTCTACAGATATTCACATCTTATTGATCCTATTATCAGGAGGGACGTTGATGCATTAAGTAAAGGGAAACACATTCAATTTACATATTATTATCTTCCAGCTCAATAAACATCTTTGAGTCAGTTTTTTATGAATCTGCTTGTTGTATTGAGACTGAGAACATCTACATAATGAACACAAGTCAACTTGATTTGTATAAATATTTATGCATGAATAACCACTGATTACATGTCTGTGTGCCACTGTACAAAAAGATGATGTAGGAAGTAATTAATTCTGATCACATATGATAAGTGTCACTTACAATAGCTTGAAGTCAGGCAATAATAGATCTTTGAAAACAAATATAACATAGTTACATATAAATTTGTGTTGGTATAAGCCTTAGAAATTGAAATACTGCTATGCAATTACCCTCTGTAAGGCTCATCATGAGTTGGATGGAATTTGCTTCTGAATTGCAAAAGTAAAATGCATCCTGAAAACAGGCACATTTTTCTTAACTTGCGGATCTGGATGAACCTCAAGATGCGCCCAGCTCTACATGAGTATCAGATATGCATGCTTTACTACTGGAGTGAACCCCTCTATATAATCTGGTTTGTGCCAGAATATGTGGCTCCACAGTGATAATAATAACAACCATAATGCCGAGTTCCTGGCTGTCCCCTCAAGAGCAGAAAAGTAAGTGGGCCGCTGGATGTGATGATGCAATTGAGTCATTGTGGCCCTGCCCCAATACAAAATGCTGTGATTACCAGCATTGAGAAATCGGGCATGGTGCCACAATGATGTATCTCAGAACTAATTGCTCCAAAGGCCATCCCGACTACCCACTTTCTCTCTGTAAGTGAGCTGCTGCAGGCAGGGGTTGGCTGGCTATGGGAGATTTGCCCACTCTTCCGGGCAGCCAGGAGTGCCACCTGGGAGAGTAGGCAAGAATGGTAATAGATACTAAAATGAATGGCAGAACACAACTTATACACAATATAGTATGTCTGGGCAGTGTTAGTAAAAACTAATAAAGTTGCATTTACCAAGCAAAAGAAAATTAGAAAAAGACATAAAGACAGTAGAAAGTATTAATATCAAGTGCATACACACATTTTCTGCCTTCCCATTTGAAAGTTTGGATCTGAATTATTGTTTATGACCAATAGCAAATAATACTGTAATAATGTGAATAGATTGCAGTAGCCACATTACAGTAGTATTCGCAATGGTATTTGCATAAGTTGTAGGGATTCAGTAGCTTTCAGAAAAACAGTAGTATCATCAGCATCAGTATCATCAATGCCCATTTTGCATTGAGGTTGATAACCCTCTTAACAGGCACATGCAGGGGCGGATTGGCCTGCAGGGACGAATTCCATTTGTCCGGTCCAGTCGTCCTCTCAGTAGCTATCCGTCACCCCCTCCCCAAAGGTACCTGAGCTGTACTGGGGTTCCCAATGCCCTGAGTTTTGGGAACAAGGGTCTTGGGGAGCATTCTATTCTATTAAGGTTTAATTGAAAATGATATTTGTGTCTGTTCTTTTCATTTGTAATACTGTCCATACTGTGCAGACATCTTGGAGAGGAGACAATAGTACTGTGGTAGAAAAAAATTGACACTTAATGGTACTGATTGATTCAGTCATTCAAAGTTAGTTTCACGTCTAAAACAATTAAAAAGAAAAAGAGCTATTTGCTACTGACTGTGTTTACACTGACATTTTGAATTAAGCTATGGCCTACCCATTCCTACCTAGAAATCTCTCCGCTTATTTTACATCTGCCCCCCTGCAGTGCAACATGCTTTTACCAAAGTGCAAATGTCTTTTTTTATTTTGTTTGCTCATATCTCTGAATCAGGTCCCATGTACACAAATCTTACCCATGTGCTGATGACGGAGGGACTCTTGCAGGGGCGTATTAAGAGAGGAGGGGCTCATGTGTAGTCTCTGTCCAGGCCCCCTACTCTATCTGATTCCCTCTGATGAGACACATAAGTGCTGTCATACCCTTATTTTGTTGCTCTGCACAAAGCAATGGGGAAGCCTGAGAGATTACCACTGCATCGGGAGCTAGTGCTGTGATTCTGGCTGAGCACTATTTGAATTGAAGAACAGGAAATGGCAATCTGCTCTTAAGCAGTTGAAGATCTGATGCAGAAGCTATCTGGGGCTGTATGGCCACCTGTGCCCCGATGCCACTGTATCCTCTAACGTATTAGCCAGCAGCCGCCTCAAGACTAGGAGTAAAAACAGCCGGTGGTGTGTTGTAAGCTGTCAGTTGTCTCTTTATCAGAGGTAGGAGCAGCTGGGAGTTTAACATGTACTAAGCAGTGATAAGAGCGGAGAAGTGAGCCAGTTGGAGAAGTTGTACATGGCAACTAATAAGCTGCTCTGTATACTTTTATAGCATGCAAATTATAAATGTTACGTCAATGCTGATTGGTTGCCATTGGCAACTTCTCCACTGGCTCACTTCACTGTTTTCACTGCTTAGTACATTTCCCTCTATAGGCCGTCCACGAGCACTGTCTGGGTTTATAAGTGCTGGCTCAAAGTTGACAAAGGGGGAAATATAATTGATCCCCGGATATAATTCAATTAGTCCCGACCACCGGCAGTATTGCAGATTCCCTGAGGCAGGAGAAAAAAATTCCAAGATAACATACCCATTTTCGCGTTTGCAAACATGAAAACACATAGATCCAGTAAAACAAGTGCAGAAAAACAGGGTAACTGAAGTGCCCTGAAAACAAAATCATGGTAAAACAGGATTTTACTGTTATTTTTTTACTGCGAAAATGGATCGCGGGTATTGAATTTCGCCCAAAGACTAATGGGAGAGTGAATTGTTTAAAGCTGCTGCTTTTACAATAGCAAGTTATTGTTCTGGGGCTGGAACTCTGGTATTACCACTGTCATACAGAATCTCAGGGTCAGTTCTATTTATATTTGGAGCTAAGTAAATCCTAATCAAGAGCAAATATCTGGGCACTTTCACATCATTGCAAGTACTCTGATAAACAGATGGGATGCAAGTGACCTTAATGTGGCATAAACGCCAAATATTCCATCGGGGATTTATAATCAGATTTTATGGAACCTACTGTAGGGGTTACTGAGAGGTTATCATTTTCAAGTGTGTAGAATTATTTTCAGCTTGAGCTATTATACTATGTGTATGTGTGTGATTTATGTGTTTATTAAATAAAAAATGATATATTCTTAACAATATCCTAGTATAAGCGCTCTTTTCACGAGGTCATTTAACCAGTTCTTACATTTTTCTGTTGATATTTGCTATGACAGAAGTACTCTTTCAGGGGCATATTAAGAGGGGAGGGGGCCCATGTGCAGTCTCTGTCCGGCTCCCTCTGCTCTCTCTTTAGCCAGATGCATAGTCCCTGAGCGGCGGTACTAGTATACTCTAGTACTGTGCTCAAGTCTACTATGCATGCACAGGACACCACTGAACCGTTTTCCTGGTTATTTTGCAGGGCTGCCGCAGCAGAGCAGCAGTTCAGAGAGGTAAGTACTGAAGAAATAATGCAGAGTGTGCGTTGTGGCCCCCCTGCACTGTATTGCCCCCATTATAGCCACTGGACTCTTGGTTAACCTGTTTTTGTGAAGACCAGCTGAGCATGTCTAGAACTGATATTGAGTGTTCAGCAAGCGAAACGGTGTTCATTTGTAAGATGTTGTTTTATTTATTACACAGTGCGGCATTTGTACAGATATAATTGTCAATCACTTTTTTTTTTTCCTATTCATGGAGTTTTTTTTTTTACTCCTAGTGATTGACAGGTACCTTCACTTAAACCATTGATGCTGTGGATTCATTAAATACAGCAGGGATGTGAATATAGAGCCTGATTCAGAGTTGATCGCAGCGGCAAATTAGTTAGCAGTTGGGCAAAACCATGTGCACTACAGGGGGGGCAGATATAACATGTGCAGAGAGAGTTAGATTTGGGTGAGTTGTGTTCAAACTGAAATCTAAATTGCAGTGTAAAAATAAAGCAGACAGTATTTACCCTGCACAGAAACAATATAACCCACCCAAATCTAACTCTCTCTGCACATGTGATATCTGCCACACCTGTAGTGCACATGGTTTTGCCCAACTGCTAACAAATTTGCTGCTGCAATCAACTCTGAATCACCCACACAGTTATTTGATTCTCAAAGCACAGGATGCACGCACTGCATAGTCAACTGACGTGTGGTGGGGTGGGGCAGGTGAGGCAGAGCCTTTCCTGTCATACTAACATTTGTTCCAAAGTTTTGACTATATAACGTATATGAAAAATACAAATAATTTGTTTGAAATATCTTATTTGCATTATTCTAATGATTTTATAGCCAAAACTCTGGAGTAAAAAGTTTATGGCAGGTGAGGAAGTGCCTCACCTGCTTATCTTTTCCGCACATCTCTGATCAAAACTCATAAAATTCCAGGCATTTATACTGCTGCACCTGTGTATAATGCCCACATGTACCCTTTGGCTCATATATTGCATGTAAATCTGGCTCTGGTGCTAGCCAGTGCCTCCTGAGCCATTTAGCTCACCGCACGTCCCTGCGTTGAGTGCATACTATCATTCAGCTGAAATGGATAGTTAGTAACAATCTTTGAATATGTCACCATGATGCAGAAATTGTATTGCAAATAATTTCTATATTACGCTTTAGGAAACAGTTAATGTAGGGCTAAATCGCCCGCTGTTAGAAGAGACATTGATGCTCACTGTTGCTGTAATTATGTAGCAAGTGAGCCTGCTTTGTGAATGTGTATGTGTGTTTGGTAAACAGCTGTCAAATGTTAATTATTGTACATTATCTTTTTCTGCTGCATTTATCAGTGTTCACATGTATTGACATTAATATTTCAAGTAGTGATAGTTTCTGCATGCAGTAAACCTATGCCTTTACAAGTCTCACAAATAATACCTCTTCTTCCATCACTCACAGGGTCTTATGCAGAATTGGACATGCTATAATTCTACCCCAAAATACAAGCAGCATTTGCAATGACTAAAAAGATGAATGTATATGCGAAGCGACAGCTATCACAATGTATGTGTACGTTGGTGTTGGTAGCAAATGCGCACAGTTTATGAAAGGCATACTGTACATCACACACCAGACAATTGATAGACTATATTTGCTAAATTTGGCTATGCTTTAAGGTAATAATAAGGCTTTGAATATTTCTCTAATACATCTGAACAACTTCATATCTTGTATAAAGAAAAAAAAATGCTTAAAATACATGCAAAGGCAAAATATGTGCCCAAGCAATGGAGATATCACCAAACAGTGTTTTCACAAATGCATAGCTAATGCTGGCCACTGCCATCATCACACCTGGTATTAATACCTGTCCCATGCCACTCGCAATTATTATAGATATACCTGGCATTGTACAATCTGCATGTGTTTGCAGTTACACAAACACTCTCTTCATTTCCTCAGCCTTTGTTAGAATGTCCCTTCTCTCCCTAAACCAACTCTCCAGGTGCTGGTTGGCACAAGTATCGGAATCACACAAACCTGCAGTAGGTGCAGATTTTCTGGTCATGCAGAAAGCATCACAAGCTACAGTATGCCAACTGGAGCAGTACTCACTCTGCTACAGACTCATGGGGCTATATTTACTAAAGAGCGGGTTTTTAAAACTGGAGATGTTGCCTATAGCAACCAATCAAAATCTACTTATCGTCTGTCTAGCACCTTCTGGAAGAT
Source organism: Pseudophryne corroboree (assembly GCF_028390025.1). NCBI lineage: Eukaryota > Metazoa > Chordata > Amphibia > Anura > Myobatrachidae > Pseudophryne > Pseudophryne corroboree. Next base: position 218,512,562 of record NC_086450.1, read on the forward strand.
AATAGCTAACATTTGATTGGTTGCTATGGGCAACATCTCCAGTTCTAAAAAAAAACAGCACTTTAGTAAATATACACCCTGGTGCATTGATGACCACAGACCCTCTGACTTATAATCACCACTATCAGCTAATTACGAAGAGATAACAACTGTCGCTCCAGCATAAAACGAGCATTTGTTTCAACTTTTAAATAATGAAGCAAATGAAATTTAGGTGCAGATATACTGTATGTCTAAAATCTAATCTATACAAAATAGAAGACATCTGTACCGTCTTTAAATCAATGCATAACGATAAGTTGTATATAATGTCAGCGAAAATAGCTTCAAGTAATATTAAAGTATCTAGTCTTATTGGGCAGCTGCGATATCTAGTACATGTACAGTAATATCTTTTAAAGTCACATATGAAAAGAAATCTACTTACTATATGCACAGCCAAAGACTTCAATTCTCATTCCAATCCTCCCAGTTGGATTCCACTCCATTGGAACAAATCGTAGGAATCTGGCTTTTATGGAATGCTGGAACTTGTGGTTCACCACACGATCTGCATTTGTATTTCCTGAAAACACCTGTAGATAAAATGTAACAAAGAGAAAGATCATATTAAGATAATAATTACCATTACTATATGACAAAAGCCCTTTACCGCAGCAGCAGAACAGTTAAATGTCACACTGAAAACTGTCTTCTAATTGTCCTTGGTCTGATTGAGAGAAAAAAGTCTGGAAAGTGATAGAATTTGCATTTACAATGTGCTGCACTTTCAATTTGCTAATTTACAATGACCTTTAATAAACTCTGTTTGTGATGCAGAAAATCTACTTTCTGATGTCTTAGTGCCTGTCCAGGCAGGAACGCTTATTAAAGCCTTGATAGATGTCAGTCTCGGGAACAGATATTGTATTTAGCAGAGGTTTAAAAGGTTAGAACAACTAAAACAAATCACAAATACAGATTTATTTTAGATTCCGTAATATATTGGAATTATGCAACCGCCACAAGCTACAATATTGTAGACTGTCGGGGTTATTCAGGGTTGGTCACAGATTTTGCTATTTTAAATTGCATGCTGGGGGCTGCCCAGCATCTCAAAAATCTCAAGTAGAGGTTGACTCTTGCCTACGCAGCATGGCTAAGTATGCATGCGCACCTCCACCATGTTTCCGATCGCATGAAAAGCAGGCAACGTCATTGGAAAGTAAGATTAGTGGTTGTACACAAATTACCTAAGCAGATTGTAATTGTTTTTTCACCAACATGAATTAAGCTCTATTGATTTGAGCTTAAAGCAGTAAGTCTCTGGACCTCACTCATCTACACCCAAGCACATTCCGACAAGCAAAGGAAAAATGCTTGTAATAGCCTGAGCTGCTAATGGGAGTCTTACTCATGCGAGTTCACTCTTAGAACATTTAAGAACAAGTCATATCCCCTCAAGCACTCCTTCATGATGCTAAAAGGGGTTATGACATCCATTCAATATTTAGCAAACATTGGTAAACTTAGCTTACTGCTGTTAATGACCGTACAATCCGTACCATTACACTGTCTGTAGATGGAGTAAGTGATACTGTCTCCATTGCCAGTAATGCAGACCCAGCAAAGCATTCAGGCTTCAGTGAAGCCATCCATGCTTTGTTGAGACCCCACCAGGTTGAAACACAATGTACATGCACAGGCAACCATATCCAGTAGCATTAGGCTGCTGGCAACACACCACAGGAAATTATGGAGGAGGGAGTCACTGTAGGAACTCACCGGCTAGGCAACTGATATTCAATAAAGGTGGGCCCAGCATTATGACCATGCAATGCTGCCAACCCTCCCTTCATCTGATTGGTACAATGTGCTGGATAGTGCACTTCTGACCAGATGTTATGTACCGAAAGCAATTTCCTTTTTCATTCCCTAATACTGTATGTGCTCTCCTTTTCTCTTTATGTAATGGGCATTATGGTGTGTGGCATAACATGTAAATGGCATTACAGTGTGCGGCATAATATGTAATGGCCATTATGGTGTGTGGCCTAATAAGTAATGGGCATTACGGTGTGAGAAATAATGTGTAATGGGCATTATGGTGCGTGGCATAATGTGAAAAGAGCATTATGGTGTGTGGAATAATGTGCAGAGGGCAATATGGAGTGTGGCATAATATGTAATTGGCATTACAGTGTGTGGCATATTGTGTAAAGGGCATTATGGTGTGTGGCATAATGTGTTATGGGCATTAAGGTGTGGAATAATGTGTAATGGGCATTACGGTGTGTGACATATTGGGGGTCATTCCGAGTTGTTCGCTCGCAAGCTGCTTTTAGCCGCCTACTGGGAGTGAATCTTAGCTTCTTAAAATTGCGAACGAAAGATTCGCAATGTTGCGATAAGACATCTCTGTGCAGTTTCTGAGTAACTCGAAACTTACTCGGCATCTGCGATCAGTTCAGTGCTTGTCGTTCCTGGTTTGACGTCACAAACACACCCAGCGTTCGCCCAGACACTCCTCCGTTTCTCCAGCCACTCCCGCGTTTTTCCCAGAAACGGTAGCGTTTTTTCACACACACCCATAAAACGGCCAGTTTCCGCCCAGAAACACCCACTTCCTGTCAATCACAGTACGATCACCAGAACGAAGAAAAAACCGTGAGTAAAATTCCTAACTGCATAGCAAATTTACTTGGCGCAGTCGCAGTGCGAACATTGCGCATGCGCACTAAGCGGATAATCGCTGCGATGTGAAGAAATTTACCGAGCGAACAACTCGGAATGACCCCCATTGTGTAATGGGCATTACTGTGTGTAGCATAATGTGTAAGAGGTATTACGGTGTGTGGCAAAATGTGTAATGGGAATTATGGCGTGTGGCATAAGGTGTAATGGGCATTACGATGTGTGGCATAATGTGTAATGGGGATTTTGGTGTGTGGCATATTGTGTAATGGGCATTATGGTGTGTGGCAAAATGTGTAAGAGGCATCACTATAGGGAGGACAAATGACAAATAATGTAAGGGGCTTGAATCAGGATTTTTTACTTCCCTGTGATGGCTTGGGCATGCAGGTTGCAAAACAGGGGTACAAGGTAGTCATTTCCTACACGGCCATGCCCCATACAATGAGGCCACATCGTTGCATCAAGGCCACACACCCTTTCTGGAATGCGGGCTATATTTTTAAAATGAAAAATATATACAAAATGTGTAATGCGCTTGATGTATATTTGTTGAAATTTAAATTGTCAAAAAGTAAATACACAGGTGTCTGCTTAAATCAAATTCAACACACATGGAACTTGCTGGTATGATTAAATTAAAAACAAATTTATTAGCACACACATTTAGAACCAATATATAAAAGAAAGCTCGAGCACACTAATACATTCAGATTTCTTTGCCACTTTATAGTAGGACTTGAAACAGTGTAGCTTGTATGTTGCCACACAGACCTATTTGGTCTATTTGAATCAATTGAACTATCACGGTGCAGATGTTACTGTCCTGGCGGGCGGGTGCGGACGCTTCGGAGGTATGCTGACCTGGCGTCCCGGCAAGAAAGCTCCAAGGCTGATTTCAAATTCACCGCTAAATGCGGATTCGACTGACAGCAATCTGTACGTGTGCGGACTGAGCAAGGAGGATGACGACAGTAACATCTGCACCGTGATAGTGCCGGCGGCGGACGCTGAGAAGATATCCCGGTATCTCCTGTGCTGCGAGACTGAACCTTCCCGCAGGTCGGGTAATTATTACCAGCAGCACTTCCTCTGCACTGGGACGCCAGTAGCATAGAGGACGGGAGCTACAATTATTCTCTAAAGGCTGTAGTAACTGTTGCAATCTGTTCAATTGATTCAAATAGACCAAATAGGTCTGTGTGGCAACATACAAGCTACACTGTTTCAAGTCCGACTATAAAGTGGCAAAGAAATCTGAATGTATTAGTGTGCTCGAGCTTTCTTTTATATATTGGTTCTAAATGTGTGTGCTAATAAATTTGTTTTTAATTTAATCATACCAGCAAGTTCCATGTGTGTTGAATTTTATTTAAGCAGACACCTGTGTATTTACTTTTTGACAATTTAAATTTCAACAAATATACATCAAGCGCATTACACATTTTGTATATATTTTTTGTTTTTGTTGTTTGGGGGAGCTAGCAAACCCTCAGTGCTTGCAGCTGATGTATAGTTAATTAATTCATTACAAACATTTGCGCCAGGAGTTGGAGTGGTTAAACACTCTTAATATATCTCTATATTTTTAAAATGTCTGCGGGGGTTTGGGGTGCATTTTTAACTGTTCACACTGGGTGTCTAATTGCCTAGAAACAGCCTTGTTTGTTTTACCAAAATGGAATGGGGAGGGGGTGTAATTAACATTTTTTTGGCAGGATGGAGCAAAATTTATAGTTACGCCACTGGTCCTGCTGTTACACATTGTCCATGTTATCATATTATCACTGTGTGCTTTCTCTTTGTACTGTACCTTTACTGGCTGTTCAATAAAAACATTTTAAAAAATATAGACAACATATTCATACTGTAAATAGCACAGTGATGTTAAATGGAATAGGCCTCCAGCAATTAGTATCATTATTAAATAGTGCTCTTTACCAGGCTCGGGCTGAGCCCCAGGAATTTGACAGGTTATAACATCAGTGGAATAGGGATAAAAGTGCTGCTTGTCATAGGTTTTTCTGGTTTAATGCAGGTGAAATAAACCAGTAAATGAGGGAAACTAGGTGTTTTTTTAATTAGACTTATTTTTTTCAAATGTGTGTTATGTAGGTATTATACTATGTATAGTTGCCAGTGTTCTTAAGACCCCATTCCCACTATATTGGGACATTTCTCACTGGCCCAGCTAATATGGTGCTGAGTTCCACTTTAGTAGGTGTATCCTGGTCAAAATCACCCTGTTTTTGTGATAATAAGCAAATGCTGTATAGCTGATTTTTATTTTTTACTAGCGTAGCTTCTCGCATTCATTTAAATAGTCCACTCATTTCCATGAGGTGTCTGCATGCTGTATAGCCATATTGAAATGAATGGGATATTTAAATGGGTGGCAAAAGCTATGATCCACATGCAAAAGAATATAGTGATTTCAACAGCTTTATACTGTATGTGATCTCTACATCCAACGCATATGTATATACAACCAGTAGTTTATTTGCAATTTCACGTGCGGTTTATATTTACAGTATACTTGCATTTTTTGCACAAATGCACTGCCAGTGAGTAACCGAAGGAGGCAATGATACAATAAGTAATTAATAACATCTTTTAACTGCATGAAAAATCAGGTCAGTTTCCTATAGTTTTACGGAATTTATTTTTTGATATTAACTTTGTCTAATAGTGATGACTATAGAGCTGGACTTCACATTTTTTATATGTAACATACATAGTAACATACATAGCAACACACATAGTTAATGAGGTAGAAAAGAGGCAAAATGCCCATCGGGTTCAACCTGTAATCTGTATTAGGCTGTGCACATTATAATGCACTAGCTGAAATAATGGTTTCGTACCAATTGACAACTATATTTCGTATCACTCGCAGATACTTAATGTTATGATATTAAATGCTATAGCCTTGGACACTTTTTTCATCTAGAAAACTGTCCATTCCATTTTTAAATGCATTTACAGAGTCCGCCATTATTACCCTCTCCGGCAGGGAGTTCCAAATCCTTATTGCCCTTACGGTGAAGAACCCTTTACAGTGTCGGACTGGGGCATGAACAGCCCACAGGGGGAATGCAGTGGTAGGGGCCCATGGTTAGAGGTTTGGTATATTGTCTGGTCCCCTTGATAAAAAAATATATATAGGAGATATTGCTACCGGATACATGATAATATATCAAATCAATTACAGCAATGCACTGCAGAAAAAATATAGTCTTGTGTAGTATAATGTAACATATGTATAATGTAAAATTCCAGTGCTCAGTCTGGAATCTGATCCCTAGAGGAGGGGATGGGGGGCCCCATGCATGGCGACCCACTGGGGATTTCCCCTGTACCCCTGTGGGTCAGTCTGACCCTGACCCTTTCCTACGTTTTTGTACAGAATTTTCTTTCCTCTAGCCCCAGTGAGGCCGACGTGTCCTATACGAAGTTCTATTAATAAACAAATCCCCTGCTAACTCTTTCTAATGACCCTTGACATATTTGAAGATATTAATAATGTCTCCTCTTAGTCGCCTCTTTTCTAGTGTATACATATTTAACCCAGTAAGCCTTTCCTCATACTGCAGTGTCTCTAACCCTTTAATCAGTTTAGTAGCTCGCCTTTGAACTCTTTCGAGCTCCCCGATATCTTTTTTATAATATGGTGCCCAACACTGAACACAATATTCCAGGTGCGGACGTACCAATTATTTGTACAGCGGCAGGATTACATCCTCGTCCCTCTTCTCAATAGCCTGTTTTATGCACGCAAGGACTTTACTTGCCTTCTTTGCTGCATTTTGACATTATGTACTGTTATTAATCCTATTATCTATGAGCACCCCAAAATATTTTTCCACTACTGTTACCCCTGTATTTTCCCCATTAAGTGTGTAGGATGCAAGTTTGTTTTTAATCCCAAAATGCATAACTTTGCATTTTTCAATACTGAACCTCATTCCCCATTTAGACGCCCAGGTTTCAAGTTTAAGTAAATCATTCTGTAGAGACTCCACTTCGATTTCTGAATTAATTACCTTACACAGTTTAGTATCATCTGCAAAGATTGACACTGTGCTTCCCAGGCCTATTCCTAGATCATTAATAAATATATTGAGCAGTAGCGGGCCAAGTACGGACCCTTTTGGTATTCCGCTGACTGCTGGTGTCCAGCTGCCCAACATCCCATTGACCACTACTCGTTGTACCCTGTTATCCAGCCAATTACCTATCCATGTACAAATTGTATTTCCTAGGCCAAGTTCCCTTAATTTGATGTACAGTATCTCATGTTAGAAAATATCACCTAAAGATTGTTAGTTATACTAATTATATATATTTACTGAAAATAGCCACTACCCTTAGTAAATGTACACCAAGAAATTACTCAAACTTAAATTACTTAAATGTCTTTACAAAATATTTCCGGGTAGTTCTGTATACGCTGCATTCTTTTTAATACAGTAATATCATTGTGAGTTAAATACAGTATATAACAAGACTCAAGAATCTAGTCAGTTACCCCTTGGGGTACATATACCATAGGGTGACAGTCTCAGATACAGAGCCAATGTAAGATTTATTTGTATCAGAGAAAGAGGATTTATTAATTTATTTTTTTACTTCATTAAAGGTATTAACAATTATTTTGAACTAAATAGGTTTGGATGCATTAGCCTAGATGTAATGTTACAAATAGACATTATGTGACATTATGTTATTAGACATTAAAACATTCAATTAACATTCCAGAAACCACAAAAAATGCTATTTGTTCCTTCAAACACATAAAGTCTTAGAAAGACTCACGTAGCAGATTAAAATAGTCTAGACATCTTTATTTGTTTATCTATCTGTAGACGTATCATTGACTTTTGCATAGCGATGCTGATATAGGAGAAATAATTTATGAAAAGACTAATTAGCTTCTCAAGTAGGAAATATATTTGAAGGGCACACAGAATATTTGTTGGATGAAGAGAAATTAAAATAAAAAAAAGAAATCAGTAGAATTGCATTTTAATGCAACTAATAAAAAACTGGCTGAATGAAAAGGATTTTTACTTTTTTTTATTCCAACTCAAAGGACGTTTTAGATTTATTTTACAAAAAAGTGGATAAATGTACAGTAACTCGATGCGAAAGTAATCAAGCATAATTCAGAAATGTATGTATGTATTCCAATATAAAGTGTGTGTATGTGTGGAAGTGTGTGTAGGTGTGTCTGTGTGCGTGTGTGGTGGTTATATACTGTATGTGTCACAAATGTATCCACTAAATCTGTAGAACTCTGCAAAAAATACCTAATTCAACAGCCACATTTTAATAATCCCACTTCTCATCAGCTTTTTATAATACCATGCACCCCCCCCCCCCCAACTGTTTTATTTTTATGCATCAATTTCAAATGGAAGGGTATATACCACCATCCCACTATCAGCACATTTGTCTATACTTGTGGAAGCTTATCTTGAATGGATAAAAGGCAGGGTTGGACTCGCCACAGGGGCAGAGGGGAAACCCCAGGTGCCCCTCCCCCCCTGCTTTATGGCAACACCTCCTCTTCTAAGGATTAGGTTTCAGACTGTACCCTTGAATTACACATTATACATAAATTACCTTATACAGCACAGGACTGTGGTGTATTTTCTACAGTGCATTGCTGTTATTAATATGGTAAATCGCATGCGCTATCAGCATTTACTATATATTTATCAAGAGGCCCAGACCATGGCCCTCATTCCGAGTTGATCGCTCGCTACCTGCTTTTAGCAGCAGTGCAAACCACGAAGCCACGCTAGGCCGCCGCCCTCTGGGAGTGTATCTTAGCTTAGCAGAAGTGCGACCGAAAGGATCGCAGAACTTCTCCAAAAAAAGATTGTGCAGTTTCTGAGCAGCTCGAAACTTACTCCTAGCTATCGATCACTTCAGACTGTTCAGTTCCTGTTTTGACGTCACAAACACGCCCTGCGTTCGGCCAGCCACTCCCCTGTTTCCCCAGCCACTCCTGCGTTTCTGTCGGGCGCGCCTGCATTTTTACACACACTCCCCGAAAACGGTTAGTTTCCACCCAGAAACACCCACTTCCTGTCAATCACTCACCGATCAGCAGTGCGACTGAAAAGCGTTGCTAGAACTTGTGTGAAACTGCATAGTTTTGTGTGAAAGTACGACGCGCGTGCGCAGTGCACACCATACACATGCGCAGAAGTGCTGCTTTTTCAACTAATCGCCGTGCTGCGAACGAAAGCAGCTAGCGATCAACTCAGAATGAGGGCCCATGGACCCTCTAATGGTTAGCCAAGCCTCTGTGGTGACGGGCCAAACCCCCTCTGAAGACTGGCCACATCCCTACGCATTCAGGGCCGGTTCTTGCCCTTTTGGCGCCCTGGGCGGGAAATAGGGGCGTGGCTTCATACAGGGGGCATGGTCAGTTACGCCCCCTGTACAGTAGTGCAGCGCCGCTGAAAAAGAAAAAAAATTAATACTTACTATCCCCGCTCCCGACCGCTGCAGACCTCCGCCGGCGCCACTCCTCTCCTCGGATCTGGCATAGACAGACACTAGAGGTCAATTATGACCTCTAGCATCTGTGTCAGTCCCACAATGCTGTGCGATGCGCAATGACGTCATTGCGCACCGCACAGCAAAAGTTCTCTCCATTCCCTTCACAGCGGGGAACCAGCGGGACCAGCGGGGGACATAGCGGGCAGCGAGGGGCACAGCAGTAGCGGATCTTGCCATGGTGCAGCGCCCTCCGGATGGCGCCGGCACCCTCCGGAAGGCGGCACCCCGGGCAAAAGTCCTGCTTGCCCGTGGCAAGATCCGCTACTGTACACATTGTCCCCTATCACTGAATTCCCCTTCATGTGCCATTACGACATTAATCAAAGGCAAGTCACTCTAGTGTTTTTCACTGCTATGTGGATCTCCTGCCACTTTTTAAAAGCAATAGAAACACCTTTAAAAAGTGGTAATTCCCCTTTTATGATGTTACCATCTCCAAACATGGTTCAGCCCCTTTTGGAAGGTGGTTGGTTTTGTCTTAATATGAGATTTTTAATTGATATGAGATTGTGATTGTATGTAACAGAATATGAAGTTTCTAAAACCTATTTAAATTTAAACAGAAAATTATTCTATATTATCATCTGAATGCTTCTGACGCTAGTCACTGAAAAATAATCACTGTTCTTCATTCTTAAATGTGTCCATAATATGAGCTTGTTCTTGTATGTATTTAGTGTCAGGCCATGGTGGCACAGGTAAGTCTTTGTCGAGATAATACTATAATGTAATATCTGCCTCCTGCTCTATTGAGGACGTGATCAGTGTGGTGGTGGGGTGCAAAAAAAGGGTTATTCCTGAATAGACTTAATAGCGATGTTACCATGGATATTACCATCAACACATGGCCATAAATGGTTGAAAAAAACATATAATAAGTTACTAACATTAATATTTTTTGACAAAACTCATTTTTAGATGTTTTTGGATGAAAGCAGTGGTTTCTTGTAGGAAATATTCTAAGAATGTCAGTAGATAGCATTGGTAGCAGGAAAATGTTGACTTCTCACCTTCTATGTGGAGGAGATATATGACAACAAAACACTGAAGATCAACTTCCAACAAACTATGGGGTCTATGTACTAAGCCTTAGAGGGAGATTAAGAGGATGAAGATAAAGTACCAGCCAATCAGGTCCTAGCTGCCATGTCACAGGCTGTGTTTGAAAAATGACAGGAGCTGATTGGTTGGTACTCTGTCTCTGTTCACCTTATCTCTCTCCAAGGCTTAGTACATAGACCCCTATGTTTGATAAACATCAATGTTCAAATATTTATAATTGAGAAGTTCATGTGGTTGTTCAGCAAAATCCTAACTTTAGGCAGCAATGCCACTATAGCTTGCATAGTTCATAAACCCCAGATACAAAAACAGATGGATTTTAGTATATTTAGCTTATATTTTCTTTGATTCTATTACAACTTCGCACCAAACTTTTTCATATATATAATTTGTCTTTCTTAAATAAATAATAACGTGTTGGTTATCATACATGCCCCAAACTTTTGTGAAAAAAATATACAATATACAATGTCAGCCACACTGTTCTGTCTCCTGACGTACTGTGCACTCACTGCCAAACTGCTCCCTGTATTGCTACACTGTCTCCTCACCTGATGCACTGACCCCTTTCCTCTCTCCTGTTACACTATCCACTCCCCTGCTGCTCTATCCCCACTGATACCCACCTCTCCTTCTGCGCTGTTGCCTTTTACTGCTACAAAGTCTGCTCTTCTTGCACACTATCCCCTCTCTTGATCCCTTGTCCACTTTCCTGATGCACTGTCAACTTTACGCATTCTACATTTTCTCCCCTACTGTGTAGTCTCCTCTCTATCTGCACTGTCCCCTATTAATCTACACAGTCTCTATTCCTGCCGCACTGTACTCTCTTTTACTGCACTGTCCTCTCTCCCACTCTACTATATTCTATTCTGCCCCTGTCCCCTCTTTCAACACACTGTCATGTCTCCTGTCGCACTCCTCCCTCACCTACTGCACTGTTTTCTCTCCTGCCGCAAAGTACCCTCTCGTAGTATGCTGTAGACTCTCCAACATGAAGTCTTCCACAAGATACAAAATACTCTGCTACTGGACATTAACTATTCATTTATAATTGCAACATGGGTGTTTTAAGAGGGAAGAAGACTCTTGTGGAGGGTCCAAGTGCCCCCTCAACCTCACGCTGATGCATGCACAGTGGAAAGTCTGGCAAAAAAATACTATAAATGTACATCTCCGGGAAAATGGTGCCTCTTCAGAAAGTAAGTATATTAAATATATCCATCATGCAATACCATCAGGGAGGCTACAAATTTATTCTGCAGCAGGATAATGACCCAAAACATACAGTCAATTTCCTTAAGAACTAACTTCAGTGTAAGGAAGAACAAGGAGTCCTGGAAGTGATGATATGGGTCTCATAGAGCACTGATCTCAACATCATCAAGTATGTCTGGGATAACATTAAGAGACAGAAGGATTTGAGCAAGCCTACATCCATTAAATATCTCTAGTTAGTTCTCCAAGACGTTTGGAACAGTCTCCCCACCGAGTTCTTTCAAATACTATGTGCAAGTGTACCTAGATAATTTTAGTGATGAGCACCGGAAATTTTTCGGGTTTTGTGTTTTGGTTTTGGGTTCGGTTCCGCGGCCGTGTTTTGGGTTCAAACGCGTTTTGGCAAAACCTCACCAAATTTTTTTTGTCGGATTCGGGTGTGTTTTGGATTCGGTTTTTTTTTTTCAAAAAACCCTAAAAAACAGCTTAAATCATAGAATTTGGGGGTCATTTTGATCCCAAAGTATTATTAACCTCAATAACCATTATTTCCACTCATTTTCAGTCTATTCTGAACACCTCACACCTCACAATATTATTTTTAGTCCTAAAATTTGCACCGAGGTCGCTGGATGACTAAGCTCAGCGACCCAAGTGGCCGACACAAACACCTGGCCCATCTAGGAGTGGCACTGCAGTGTCACGCAGGATGGCCCTTCCAAAAAACACTCCCCAAACAGCACATTACGCAAAGAAAAAAAGAGGCGCAATGAGGTAGCTGTGTGAGTAAGATAAGCGACCCAAGTGGCCGACACAAACACCTGGCCCATCTAGGAGTGGCACTGCAGTGTCACGCAGGATGTCCCTTCCAAAAAACACCCCCCAAACAGCACATGACGCAAAGAAAAATGAAAGAAAAAAGAGGTGCAAGATGGAATTGTCCTTGGGCCCTCCCACCCACCCTTATGTTGTATAAACAGGACATGCACACTTTAACCAACCCATCATTTCAGTGACAGGGTCTGCCACACGACTGTGACTGAAATGAAGGGTTGGTTTGGACCCCCACCAAAAAAGAAGCAATTAATCTCTCCTTGCACAAACTGGCTCTACAGAGGCAAGATGTCCACCTCATCATCATCCTCCGATATATCACCGTGTACATCCCCCTCCTCACAGATTATCAATTCGTCCCCACTGGAATCCACCATCTCAGCTGCCTGTGTACTTTGTGGAGGCAATTGCTGCTGGTCAATGTCTCCACGGAGGAATTGATTATAATTCATTTTAATGAACATCATCTTCTCCACATTTTCTGGATGTAACCTCGTACGCCGATTGCTGACAAGGTGAGCGGCGGCACTAAACACTCTTTCGGAGTACACACTTGTGGGAGGGCAACTTAGGTAGAATAAAGCCAGTTTGTGCAAGGGCCTCCAAATTGCCTCTTTTTCCTGCCAGTATAAGTACGGACTGTGTGACGTGCCTACTTGGATGCGGTCACTCATATAATCCTCCACCATTCTTTCAATGGGGAGAGAATCATATGCAGTGACAGTAGACGACATGTCCGTAATCGTTGTCAGGTCCTTCAGTCCGGACCAGATGTCAGCATCAGCAGTCGCTCCAGACTGCACTGCATCACCGCCAGCAGGTGGGCTCGGAATTCTGAGCCTTTTCCTCGCACCCACAGTTGCGGGAGAATGTGAAGGAGGAGATGTTGACAGGTCGCGTTCCGCTTGACTTGACAATTTTGTCACCAGCAGTTCTTTGAACCCCAGCAGACTTGTGTCTGCCGGAAAGAGAGATCCAAGGTAGGTTTTAAATCTAGGATCGAGCACGGTGGCCAAAATGTAGTGCTCTGATTTCAACAGATTGACCACCCGTGAATCCTTGTTAAGCGAATTAAGGGCTCCATCCACAAGTCCCACATGCCTAGCGGAATCGCTCTGTGTTAGCTCCTCCTTCAATGTCTCCAGCTTCTTCTGCAAAAGCCTGATGAGGGGAATGACCTGACTCAGGCTGGCAGTGTCTGAACTGACTTCACGTGTGGCAAGTTCAAAAGGTTGCAGAACCTTGCACAACGTTGAAATCATTCTCCACTGCGCTTGAGACAGGTGCATTCCACCTCCTATATCGTGCTCAGTTGTATAGGCTTGAATGGCCTTTTGCTGCTCCTCCAACCTCTAAAGCATATAGAGGGTTGAATTCCACCTCGTTACCACTTCTTGCTTCAGATGATGGCAGGGCAGGTTCAGGCGTTTTTGGTGTTGCTCCAGTCTTCTGTACGTGGTGCCTGTACGCCGAAAGTGTCCCGCAATTCTTCTGGCCACCGACAGCATCTCTTGCACGCCCCTCTCGTTTTTTAAATAATTCTGCACCACCAAATTCAAGGTATGTGCAAAACATGGGACGTGCTGGAATTTGCCCAGATTTAATGCACACACAATATTGCTGGCGTTGTCCGATGCCACAAATCCACAGGAGAGTCTAATTGGGGTAAGCCATTCTGCGATGATCTTCCTCAGTTGCCATAAGAGGTTTTTAGCTGTGTGCGTATACTGGAAAGCGGTGATACAAAGCGTAGCCTGCCTAGGAAAGAGTTGGCGTTTGCGAAATGCTGCTACTGGTGCCGCTGCTGCTGTTCTTGCGGCGGGAGTCCATACATCTACCCAGTGGGCTGTCACAGTCATATAGTCCTGAGCCTGCCCTGCTCCACTTGTCCACATGTCCGTGGTTAAGTGGACATTGGGTACAACTGCATTTTTTAGGACACTGGTGAGTCTTTTTCTGAGGTCTGTGTACATTTTCGGTATCGCCTGCCTAGAGAAATGGAACCTAGATGGTATTTGGTACCGGGGACACAGTACCTCCAACAAGTCTCTAGTTGGCTCTGCAGTAATGATGGATACCGGAACCACGTTTCTCACCGCCCAGGATGCCAAGGCCTCAGTTATCCGCTTTGCAGCAGGATGACTGCTGTGATATTTCATCTTCCTCGCAAAGGACTGTTGGACAGTCAATTGCTTGGTGGAAGTAGTAAAAGTGGTCTTACGAGTACGACTTCCCCTCTGGGATGACCATCGACTCCCAGCAGCAACAACAGCAGCGCCAGCAGCAGTAGGCGTTACACGCAAGGATGCATCGGAGGAATCCCAGGCAGGAGAGGACTCGTCAGAATTGCCAGTGACATGGCCTGCAGGACTATTGGCATTCCTGGGGAAGGAGGAAATTGACACTGAGGGAGTTGGTGGGGTGGTTTGCGTGAGCTTGGTTACAAGAGGAAGGGATTTACTGGTCAGTGGACTGCTTCCGCTGTCGCCCAAAGTTTTTGAACTTGTCACTGACTTATGATGAATGCGCTGCAGGTGACGTATAAGGGAGGATGTTCCGAGGTGGTTAACGTCCTTACCCCTACTTATTACAGCTTGACAAAGGCAACACACGGCTTGACAAATGTTGTCCGCATTTCTGTTGAAATACTTCCACACCGAAGAGCTGATTTTTTTTTGGTATTTTCACCAGGCATGTCAATGGCCCTATTCCTCCCACGGACAACAGGTGTCTCCCCGGGTGCCTGACTTAAATAAACCACCTCACCATCAGAATCCTCCTGGTCAATTTCCTCCCCAGCGCCAGCAACACCCATATCCTCCTCATCCTGGTGTACTTTAACACTGACATCTTCAATCTGACTATCAGGAACTGGACTGCGGGTGCTCCTTCCAGCACTTGCAGGAGGCGTGCAAATGGTGGAAGGCGCATGCTCTTCACGTCCAGTGTTGGGAAGGTCAGGCATCGCAAACGACACAATTGGACTCTCCTTGTGGATTTGTGATTTCGAAGAACGCACAGTTCTTTGCTGTGCTTTTGCCAGCTTGAGTCTTTTCATTTTTCTAGCAAGAGGCTGAGTGCTTCCATCCTCATGTGAAGCTGAACCACTAGCCATGAACATAGGCCAGGGCCTCAGCCGTTCCTTGCCACTCCGTGTGGTAAATGGCATATTGGCAAGTTTACGCTTCTCCTCCGACAATTTTATTTTAGATTTTTGAGTCCTTTTTTTACTGATATTTGGTGTTTTGGATTTTACATGCTCTGTACTATGACATTGGGCATCGGCCTTGGCAGACGACGTTGCTGGCATTTCATCGTCTCGGCCATGACTAGTGGCAGCAGCTTCAGCACGAGGTGGAAGTCGATCTTGATCTTTCCCTATTTTTGGAACCTCAACATTTTTGTTCTCCATATTTTAATAGGCACAACTAAAAGGCACCTCAGGTAAACAATGGAGATGGATGGATACTAGTATACTTATGGATGGACGAGCGACTGCCGACACAGAGGTAGCTACAGCCGTGGACTACCGTACTGCGTCTGCTGCTAATATAGACTGGATGATAATGATATAAAAAATATATATATATCACTACTGCAGCCGGACAGGTATATATTATATAATGACGGACCTGCTGGACACTGTCAGCACTGCAGACTCCTAAAGTAAGCTACTAGTATCAAGAAGATAGAAAAAAAAAAAACACCACAGGTAGGTGGTATACAATTATGGATGGACGAGCGACTGCCGACACAGAGGTAGCTACAGCCGTGGACTACCGTACTGCGTCTGCTGCTAATATAGACTGGATGATAATGATATAAAAAATATATATATATATCACTACTGCAGCCGGAAAGGTATATATTATATAATGACGGACCTGCTGGACACTGTCAGCACTGCAGACTCCTAAAGTAAGCTACTAGTATCAAGAAGATAGAAAAAAAAAATACCACAGGTAGGTGGTATACAATTATGGATGGACGAGCGACTGCCGACACAGAGGTAGCTACAGCCGTGGACTACCGTACTGCGTCTGCTGCTAATATAGACTGGATGATAATGATATCAAAAATATATATATATCACTACTGCAGCCGGACAGGTATATATTATATAATGACGGACCTGCTGGACACTGTCAGCACTGCAGACTCCTAAAGTAAGCTACTAGTATCAAGAAGATAGAAAAAAAAAAACACCACAGGTAGGTGGTATACAATTATGGATGGACGAGCGACTGCCGACACAGAGGTAGCTACAGCCGTGGACTACCGTACTGCGTCTGCTGCTAATATAGACTGGATGATAATGATATAAAAAATATATATATATCACTACTGCAGCCGGACAGGTATATATTATATAATGACGGACCTGCTGGACACTGTCAGCACTGCAGACTCCTAAAGTAAGCTACTAGTATCAAGAAGATAGAAAAAAAAACACAACAGGTAGGTGGTATACAATTATGGATGGACGAGCGACTGCCGACACAGAGGTAGCTACAGCCGTGGACTACCGTACTGCGTCTGCTGCTAATATAGACTGGATGATAATGATATAAAATATATACATATATATATCACTACTGCAGCCGGACAGGTATATATTATATAATGACGGACCTGCTGGACACTGTCAGCAGCACTGCAGACTCCTAAAGTAAGCTACTAGTAGTATCAAGAAGATAGAAAAAAAAAACACCACAGGTAGGTGGTATACAATTATGGATGGACGAGCGACTGCCGACACAGAGGTAGCTACAGCCGTGGACTACCGTACTGCGTCTGCTGCTAATATAGACTGGATGATAATTATATAAAAAATATATATATATCACTACTGCAGCCGGACAGGTATATATTATATAATGACGGACCTGCTGGACACTGTCAGCACTGCAGACTCCTAAAGTAAGCTACTAGTATCAAGAAGATAGAAAAAAAAAAACACCACAGGTAGGTGGTATACAATTATGGATGGACGAGCGACTGCCGACACAGAGGTAGCTACAGCCGTGGACTACCGTACTGCGTCTGCTGCTAATATAGACTGGATGATAATGATATAAAAAATATATATATATATCACTACTGCAGCCGGACAGGTATATATTATATAATGACGGACCTGCTGGACACTGTCAGCACTGCAGACTCCTAAAGTAAGCTACTAGTATCAAGAAGATAGAAAAAAAAAACACAACAGGTAGGTGGTATACAATTATGGATGGACGAGCGACTGCCGACACAGAGGTAGCTACAGCCGTGGACTACCGTACTGCGTCTGCTGCTAATATAGACTGGATGATAATGATATAAAATATATATATATATATCACTACTGCAGCCGGACAGGTATATATTATATAATGACGGACCTGCTGGACACTGTCAGCAGCACTGCAGACTCCTAAAGTAAGCTACTAGTAGTATCAAGAAGATAGAAAAAAAAAAACACCACAGGTAGGTGGTATACAATTATGGATGGACGAGCGACTGCCGACACAGAGGTAGCTACAGCCGTGGACTACCGTACTGCGTCTGCTGCTAATATAGACTGGATGATAATGATATAAAAAATATATATATATCACTACTGCAGCCGGACAGGTATATATTATATAATGACGGACCTGCTGGACACTGTCAGCAGCACTGCAGACTCCTAAAGTAAGCTACTAGTAGTATCAAGAAGATAGAAAAAAAAAAACACCACAGGTAGGTGGTATACAATTATGGATGGACGAGCGACTGCCGACACAGAGGTAGCTACAGCCGTGGACTACCGTACTGCGTCTGCTGCTAATATAGACTGGATGATAATGATATAAAAAATATATATATATCACTACTGCAGCCGGACAGGTATATATTATATAATGACGGACCTGCTGGACACTGTCAGCACTGCAGACTCCTAAAGTAAGCTACTAGTATCAAGAAGATAGAAAAAAAAAACACCACAGGTAGGTGGTATACAATTATGGATGGACGAGCGACTGCCGACACAGAGGTAGCTACAGCCGTGGACTACCGTACTGCGTCTGCTGCTAATATAGACTGGATGATAATGATATAAAAAATATATATATATATCACTACTGCAGCCGGACAGGTATATATTATATAATGACGGACCTGCTGGACACTGTCAGCACTGCAGACTCCTAAAGTAAGCTACTAGTATCAAGAAGATAGAAAAAAAAAAACAACAGGTAGGTGGTATACAATTATGGATGGACGAGCGACTGCCGACACAGAGGTAGCTACAGCCGTGGACTACCGTACTGCGTCTGCTGCTAATATAGACTGGATGATAATGATATAAAATATATACATATATATATCACTACTGCAGCCGGACAGGTATATATTATATAATGACGGACCTGCTGGACACTGTCAGCAGCACTGCAGACTCCTAAAGTAAGCTACTAGTAGTATCAAGAAGATAGAAAAAAAAAAACACCACAGGTAGGTGGTATACAATTATGGATGGACGAGCGACTGCCGACACAGAGGTAGCTACAGCCGTGGACTACCGTACTGCGTCTGCTGCTAATATAGACTGGATGATAATGATATAAAAAATATATATATATCACTACTGCAGCCGGACAGGTATATATTATATAATGACGGACCTGCTGGACACTGTCAGCACTGCAGACTCCTAAAGTAAGCTACTAGTATCAAGAAGATAGAAAAAAAAAAAACCACAGGTAGGTGGTATACAATTATGGATGGACGAGCGACTGCCGACACAGAGGTAGCTACAGCCGTGGACTACCGTACTGCGTCTGCTGCTAATATAGACTGGATGATAATGATATAAAAAATATATATATATATCACTACTGCAGCCGGACAGGTATATATTATATAATGACGGACCTGCTGGACACTGTCAGCACTGCAGACTCCTAAAGTAAGCTACTAGTATCAAGAAGATAGAAAAAAAAAAACACAACAGGTAGGTGGTATACAATTATGGATGGACGAGCGACTGCCGACACAGAGGTAGCTACAGCCGTGGACTACCGTACTGCGTCTGCTGCTAATATAGACTGGATGATAATGATATAAAATATATATATATATATATATATCACTACTGCAGCCGGACAGGTATATATTATATAATGACGGACCTGCTGGACACTGTCAGCAGCACTGCAGACTCCTAAAGTAAGCTACTAGTAGTATCAAGAAGATAGAAAAAAAAAAAACACCACAGGTAGGTGGTATACAATTATGGATGGACGAGCGACTGCCGACACAGAGGTAGCTACAGCCGTGGACTACCGTACTGCGTCTGCTGCTAATATAGACTGGATGATAATGATATAAAAAATATATATATATCACTACTGCAGCCGGACAGGTATATATTATATAATGACGGACCTGCTGGACACTGTCAGCAGCACTGCAGACTCCTAAAGTAAGCTACTAGTAGTATCAAGAAGATAGAAAAAAAAAAACACCACAGGTAGGTGGTATACAATTATGGATGGACGAGCGACTGCCGACACAGAGGTAGCTACAGCCGTGGACTACCGTACTGCGTCTGCTGCTAATATAGACTGGATGATAATGATATAAAAAATATATATATATCACTACTGCAGCCGGACAGGTATATATTATATAATGACGGACCTGCTGGACACTTTCAGCACTGCAGACTCCTAAAGTAAGCTACTAGTATCAAGAAGATAGAAAAAAAAAAAAACACCACAGGTAGGTGGTATACAATTATGGATGGACGAGCGACTGCCGACACAGAGGTAGCTACAGCCGTGGACTACCGTACTGCGTCTGCTGCTAATATAGACTGGATGATAATTATATAAAATATATATATATATATCACTACTGCAGCCGGACAGGTATATATTATATAATGACGGACCTGCTGGACACTGTCAGCAGCACTGCAGACTCCTAAAGTAAGCTACTAGTAGTATCAAGAAGATAGAAAAAAAAAACACCACAGGTAGGTGGTATACAATTATGGATGGACGAGCGACTGCCGACACAGAGGTAGCTACAGCCGTGGACTACCGTACTGCGTCTGCTGCTAATATAGACTGGATGATAATGATATAAAAAATATATATATATCACTACTGCAGCCGGACAGGTATATATTATATAATGACGGACCTGCTGGACACTGTCAGCACTGCAGACTCCTAAAGTAAGCTACTAGTATCAAGAAGATAGAAAAAAAAAAACACCACAGGTAGGTGGTATACAATTATGGATGGACGAGCGACTGCCGACACAGAGGTAGCTACAGCCGTGGACTACCGTACTGCGTCTGCTGCTAATATAGACTGGATGATAATGATATAAAAAATATATATATATCACTACTGCAGCCGGACAGGTATATATTATATAATGACGGACCTGCTGGACACTGTCAGCACTGCAGACTCCTAAAGTAAGCTACTAGTATCAAGAAGATAGAAAAAAAAACACAACAGGTAGGTGGTATACAATTATGGATGGACGAGCGACTGCCGACACAGAGGTAGCTACAGCCGTGGACTACCGTACTGCGTCTACTGCTAATATAGACTGGATGATAATGATATAAAATATATACATATATATATCACTACTGCAGCCGGACAGGTATATATTATATAATGACGGACCTGCTGGACACTGTCAGCAGCACTGCAGACTCCTAAAGTAAGCTACTAGTAGTATCAAGAAGATAGAAAAAAAAAAACACCACAGGTAGGTGGTATACAATTATGGATGGACGAGCGACTGCCGACACAGAGGTAGCTACAGCCGTGGACTACCGTACTGCGTCTGCTGCTAATATAGACTGGATGATAATTATATAAAAAATATATATATATCACTACTGCAGCCGGACAGGTATATATTATATAATGACGGACCTGCTGGACACTGTCAGCACTGCAGACTCCTAAAGTAAGCTACTAGTATCAAGAAGATAGAAAAAAAAAAAACACCACAGGTAGGTGGTATACAATTATGGATGGACGAGCGACTGCCGACACAGAGGTAGCTACAGCCGTGGACTACCGTACTGCGTCTGCTGCTAATATAGACTGGATGATAATGATATAAAAAATATATATATATATCACTACTGCAGCCGGACAGGTATATATTATATAATGACGGACCTGCTGGACACTGTCAGCACTGCAGACTCCTAAAGTAAGCTACTAGTATCAAGAAGATAGAAAAAAAAAACACAACAGGTAGGTGGTATACAATTATGGATGGACGAGCGACTGCCGACACAGAGGTAGCTACAGCCGTGGACTACCGTACTGCGTCTGCTGCTAATATAGACTGGATGATAATGATATAAAATATATATATATATATCACTACTGCAGCCGGACAGGTATATATTATATAATGACGGACCTGCTGGACACTGTCAGCAGCACTGCAGACTCCTAAAGTAAGCTACTAGTAGTATCAAGAAGATAGAAAAAAAAAAACACCACAGGTAGGTGGTATACAATTATGGATGGACGAGCGACTGCCGACACAGAGGTAGCTACAGCCGTGGACTACCGTACTGCGTCTGCTGCTAATATAGACTGGATGATAATGATATAAAAATATATATATATCACTACTGCAGCCGGACAGGTATATATTATATAATGACGGACCTGCTGGACACTGTCAGCAGCACTGCAGACTCCTAAAGTAAGCTACTAGTAGTATCAAGAAGATAGAAAAAAAAAAACACCACAGGTAGGTGGTATACAATTATGGATGGACGAGCGACTGCCGACACAGAGGTAGCTACAGCCGTGGACTACCGTACTGCGTCTGCTGCTAATATAGACTGGATGATAATGATATAAAAAATATATATATATCACTACTGCAGCCGGACAGGTATATATTATATAATGACGGACCTGCTGGACACTGTCAGCACTGCAGACTCCTAAAGTAAGCTACTAGTATCAAGAAGATAGAAAAAAAAAACACCACAGGTAGGTGGTATACAATTATGGATGGACGAGCGACTGCCGACACAGAGGTAGCTACAGCCGTGGACTACCGTACTGCGTCTGCTGCTAATATAGACTGGATGATAATGATATAAAATATATACATATATATATCACTACTGCAGCCGGACAGGTATATATTATATAATGACGGACCTGCTGGACACTGTCAGCAGCACTGCAGACTCCTAAAGTAAGCTACTAGTAGTATCAAGAAGATAGAAAAAAAAAACCACCACAGGTAGGTGGTATACAATTATGGATGGACGAGCGACTGCCGACACAGAGGTAGCTACAGCCGTGGACTACCGTACTGCGTCTGCTGCTAATATAGACTGGATGATAATGATATCAAAAATATATATATATCACTACTGCAGCCGGACAGGTATATATTATATAATGACGGACCTGCTGGACACTGTCAGCACTGCAGACTCCTAAAGTAAGCTACTAGTATCAAGAAGATAGAAAAAAAAAACACAACAGGTAGGTGGTATACAATTATGGATGGACGAGCGACTGCCGACACAGAGGTAGCTACAGCCGTGGACTACCGTACTGCGTCTGCTGCTAATATAGACTGGATGATAATGATATAAAATATATATATATATATCACTACTGCAGCCGGACAGGTATATATTATATAATGACGGACCTGCTGGACACTGTCAGCAGCACTGCAGACTCCTAAAGTAAGCTACTAGTAGTATCAAGAAGATAGAAAAAAAAAAACACCACAGGTAGGTGGTATACAATTATGGATGGACGAGCGACTGCCGACACAGAGGTAGCTACAGCCGTGGACTACCGTACTGCGTCTGCTGCTAATATAGACTGGATGATAATGATATAAAAATATATATATATCACTACTGCAGCCGGACAGGTATATATTATATAATGACGGACCTGCTGGACACTGTCAGCAGCACTGCAGACTCCTAAAGTAAGCTACTAGTAGTATCAAGAAGATAGAAAAAAAAAACACCACAGGTAGGTGGTATACAATTATGGATGGACGAGCGACTGCCGACACAGAGGTAGCTACAGCCGTGGACTACCGTACTGCGTCTGCTGCTAATATAGACTGGATGATAATGATATAAAAAATATATATATATCACTACTGCAGCCGGACAGGTATATATTATATAATGACGGACCTGCTGGACACTGTCAGCACTGCAGACTCCTAAAGTAAGCTACTAGTATCAAGAAGATAGAAAAAAAAAACACCACAGGTAGGTGGTATACAATTATGGATGGACGAGCGACTGCCGACACAGAGGTAGCTACAGCCGTGGACTACCGTACTGCGTCTGCTGCTAATATAGACTGGATGATAATGATATAAAAAATATATATATATATCACTACTGCAGCCGGACAGGTATATATTATATAATGACGGACCTGCTGGACACTGTCAGCACTGCAGACTCCTAAAGTAAGCTACTAGTATCAAGAAGATAGAAAAAAAAAACACAACAGGTAGGTGGTATACAATTATGGATGGACGAGCGACTGCCGACACAGAGGTAGCTACAGCCGTGGACTACCGTACTGCGTCTGCTGCTAATATAGACTGGATGATAATGATATAAAATATATACATATATATATCACTACTGCAGCCGGACAGGTATATATTATATAATGACGGACCTGCTGGACACTGTCAGCAGCACTGCAGACTCCTAAAGTAAGCTACTAGTAGTATCAAGAAGATAGAAAAAAAAAACACCACAGGTAGGTGGTATACAATTATGGATGGACGAGCGACTGCCGACACAGAGGTAGCTACAGCCGTGGACTACCGTACTGCGTCTGCTGCTAATATAGACTGGATGATAATGATATAAAAAATATATATATATCACTACTGCAGCCGGACAGGTATATATTATATAATGACGGACCTGCTGGACACTGTCAGCACTGCAGACTCCTAAAGTAAGCTACTAGTATCAAGAAGATAGAAAAAAAAAAAAACACAGGTAGGTGGTATACAATTATGGATGGACGAGCGACTGCCGACACAGAGGTAGCTACAGCCGTGGACTACCGTACTGCGTCTGCTGCTAATATAGACTGGATGATAATGATATTAAAAATATATATATATATCACTACTGCAGCCGGACAGGTATATATTATATAATGACGGACCTGCTGGACACTGTCAGCACTGCAGACTCCTAAAGTAAGCTACTAGTATCAAGAAGATAGAAAAAAAAAACACAACAGGTAGGTGGTATACAATTATGGATGGACGAGCGACTGCCGACACAGAGGTAGCTACAGCCGTGGACTACCGTACTGCGTCTGCTGCTAATATAGACTGGATGATAATGATATAAAATATATATATATATATATATCACTACTGCAGCCGGACAGGTATATATTATATAATGACGGACCTGCTGGACACTGTCAGCAGCACTGCAGACTCCTAAAGTAAGCTACTAGTAGTATCAAGAAGATAGAAAAAAAAAAAAACACCACAGGTAGGTGGTATACAATTATGGATGGACGAGCGACTGCCGACACAGAGGTAGCTACAGCCGTGGACTACCGTACTGCGTCTGCTGCTAATATAGACTGGATGATAATGATATAAAAAATATATATATATCACTACTGCAGCCGGACAGGTATATATTATATAATGACGGACCTGCTGGACACTGTCAGCAGCACTGCAGACTCCTAAAGTAAGCTACTAGTAGTATCAAGAAGATAGAAAAAAAAAACCACCACAGGTAGGTGGTATACAATTATGGATGGACGAGCGACTGCCGACACAGAGGTAGCTACAGCCGTGGACTACCGTACTGCGTCTGCTGCTAATATAGACTGGATGATAATGATATAAAAAATATATATATATCACTACTGCAGCCGGACAGGTATATATTATATAATGACGGACCTGCTGGACACTTTCAGCACTGCAGACTCCTAAAGTAAGCTACTAGTATCAAGAAGATAGAAAAGAAAAAAAAACACCACAGGTAGGTGGTATACAATTATGGATGGACGAGCGACTGCCGACACAGAGGTAGCTACAGCCGTGGACTACCGTACTGCGTCTGCTGCTAATATAGACTGGATGATAATGATATAAAATATATATATATATATCACTACTGCAGCCGGACAGGTATATATTATATAATGACGGACCTGCTGGACACTGTCAGCAGCACTGCAGACTCCTAAAGTAAGCTACTAGTAGTATCAAGAAGATAGAAAAAAAAAACACCACAGGTAGGTGGTATACAATTATGGATGGACGAGCGACTGCCGACACAGAGGTAGCTACAGCCGTGGACTACCGTACTGCGTCTGCTGCTAATATAGACTGGATGATAATGATATAAAAAATATATATATATCACTACTGCAGCCGGACAGGTATATATTATAATGACGGACCTGCTGGACACTGTCAGCACTGCAGACTCCTAAAGTAAGCTACTAGTATCAAGAAGATAGAAAGAAAAAAAAACACCACAGATAGGTGGTATACAATTATGGATGGACGAGCAACTGCCGACACAGAGGTAGCTACAGCCGTGGACTACCGTACTGCGTCTGCTGCTAATATAGACTGGATGATAATGATATAAAAAATATATATATATATCACTACTGCAGCCGGACAGGTATATATTATATAATTAATGACGGACCTGCTGGACACTGTCAGCAGAATGCGTTTATAGAATAAAAACACCACACGACGAGTGTTTAACTTTTTCATGCAGACAATCACAATATACTGGTGGTCAAACAGTGGTCACTGGTCAGTCACACTGGCAGTGGCACTCTGGCAGCAAAAGTGTGCACTGTTAAATAATATGTACTCCTGCTACTGCTCCCCAGTCTCCCCCACAATTAAGCTGTGTGAGCACTGAGCACTCAGCACAGTCAGATATACATAGATGATGCAGCACACTGAGGCTGAGCACAGATATGGTATACTGTTACTGTGTCACTGTGTATCGTTTTTTTTCAGGCAGAGAACGGATTATATTAAATAATAATATAATAAAACTGCACTGGTGGTCACTGGTCAGTCACTAGTAAACTCTGCACTCTCTGAGTACTCCTAAGCTCCAGTAAATCAAGTGTCTCACTCTCACTCTCTCTCTTCTAATCTAAATGGAGAGGACGCCAGTCACGTCCTCTCCCTATGAATCTCAATGCACGTGTGAAAATGGCGGCGATGCGCGGCTCCTTATATAGAATCCGAGTCTCGCGATAGAATCCGAGCCTCGCGAGAATCCGACAGCGGGATGATGACGTTCGGGCGCGCTCGGGTTAGCCGAGCAAGGCGGGAAGATCCGAGTCTGCCTCGGACCCGTGTAAAAAGGCTGAAGTTCGGGCGGGTTCGGATTCCGAGGAACCGAACCCGCTCATCACTAGATAATTTTATGCTGTTTTGAAGGCAAATGGTGTTCACACCAAATATTGATTTGATTTAGATTTCTCTTATGTTCATTCACTTTGCATTTTGTTAATTGAGAAAAAAACTACAGTATTAACACATGTGTTTTTGAAAGCATTCTTACTTTGCAGAATTTTTTCCACACCTGCCTAAAACATTTGCACAGCATTGTACATATATACAGTCTAACCCCAACCCCTCCCCCCACAGCCTAACCCTATCCTCTCTCGGACATTTACATTCAGTACCCCGACTGTCAGGAGGCCGGTGTTGGTGCTACATTTAGCAGAGGTGTCCCGCATAACCTAATTCTCTCTCTCTCTCTCTCTCTCTCTCTCTCTCTATCTATCTCTATATATATATAGATAGATAGATTTATTAACAGATTCTTATATAGCGCAGCATATTAGATTGTGCTTTACAATTGGAACAGTAATAGAACAAAACTGGGTAATAACAGACAGACATATAGATAGGAAGGCTCTGCCCGCAAGCTTACAATCTATAAGGAAATAGGCATTGATACACAAGGATAGGTGCTACCTATTGCATAATGGTCCTGCCAGATTGCAAAGGTTCTTAATGGGCTGTACAATGTGGTCACTCAGGAATGTTGGCCAAGGATCAGGCAGATGTGAAAGTGAAGAAAGACAAAATATGTGAGATTATATGTGAACTGTACAGAGGGGTTGTAATTAGACAGGTTATGTGGGTGGGTCCGAAATTTGATAAGCTTGTCTGAAGAGGAGAGTTTTCAGGGAAGGCTTGAAAGTTTGGAGACTGGAGGTGAGTCTTTTGTGTGGGAGGGTATAAATATTTTGCATGCAACACACTTTGTATTGAATTAGGGGGTTTAGAACATACTTTTAATATTTATAACCTGCTGCATTGAAAACGAATACCAAATAAGTCACAAACAAGGTTAACATTTCTGCTAATCTTAAATACAATCAGGGCAACCAAGTTGAAAAAGACTCATTTTCTGAGCTGTGACAGCACCATGCTGTTAAATTGATATTAATTACATTTACTGTGATTGCAGTTTAGTGTGTTTTAGAATCCTGAGACTCAACATAAGATTAGAAATCTAATAGTTCTCTTCTTTTAATGAAGGTGCAGCCAACATTTATTAGGATCAGCTAAATTCTCCTTGCTGAGCTATTGCTAGTTGTGTTTGTTCTTTTTGCTTCTTGATTCTACTGTACATATTAATAAATTATTTTATAACAAATTTCAACCTACTCAGGCACTCATAAGCAAATTGTATGTACAGTGGATGCAAAAAGTCTAGGGCTTTTTTTTTTTTTTGGGGGGGGGGGGGGGGGAGTGACTCCATGAATTTCTTTTCTCTGATTTTTAACTATTTTTTTTTACTTTTACACACAGAGAAGCAATGCACAGATCACACTGAAATGTGCAGCCTTCTCATCAACATGCTGATCACAGGCGGGACTAGACCCCACTTAACACTTGAACTATTAAACACAATTACATACACCATTGGAGAACATGATTCTGTCAAACATGGTTCTTAGTAAATTTGAGTATTTGATCTTGAAAAACTCACATATCACAACAATGCCAAATGTGTTTAATCTTGGGCAAACATGATTCTTAGTAAATTTACCCCCTAGGAGCACCACTACTTGTCTTACTAGCCTCTACAAAAACTCCAACCCCCGCCATAAAATTTAAGATGACCTGGTGATTACCGCACATCTAAGCGACTACTCCCTAATTATAATATACAGTGATAGGTGTGGCTCATAGATTTAATAATAATGCTATTGTTTGGTTAAAACAAAAAAATCTTATAATAGCATGACTGGGTTAAACAGCATGGCCAAAAAAATGTGTTTAATTTTTATAGGTTAAAATCAGTTACATTCGTATGCTATTTTCACCATGTTTAATAAAAAACTTTTCAGCATTTCTGTGAAAATAACCATATTTAATCTGCATCCTTGTTTAAGAGTTAATTTGTCTTCAAATAAGGCTTTGAAGACAGATGGGAACATTTTAGAATGTTACGAATTCTCCACAGCAGCTAGGTACACAGCCTCGGAATCATGTTTAAAGGCCATTTTGATTGAAAGTCTGGCTGATCTGTCTGGATACTGTAGTACTGCATCTGTCACATAAATTATCACAGAGATTGCATAGAGAGTGCATAAACAGCTCTTGAGGTGTTTTTGATGAAGCTGTGTACAAGGTGCTTCCAGTTCGTTTTCAATGCAGCAGGTTATAAATATTCAAAAAATGTTCTAATCCCCCTAATTCAATGCAAAGCGTGTTGCACCCAAAATATTTATGCACAAAAGCAGCTGGGAGTAAGTCTGTCTGGGTTGGAAACATTTGTTGCAATCTATTGATTGTGATGAATCTTTTCAAGGGACTAGGACTTTCATTATCAAGAGTGAAATTTCAATGTTGAATAATAATCTGAAACTTTACCCTGCATTCTGCAGAAAGAAACCCCAGCCTCAAATGGTTTGGATTAAATTGCCAATTTCACCTCACAGTTTGTATTTGGTATATAATAGAATAAAGCAAAGTAACTGTGAAAAGTGATAAATTATTGCTTATTCTAGAAAAATATTCTAGAATGATCTGAACTGATTTGTTGGTACCACTTAGTAAAGATTAAAAAAAATAATTAGATTATAAGGATATTTTTTTTTAAATAAAACAGTTGTCTTGAATTAGCATCATGCATGTCTTTAAGGTCTGATCAATCAGCCTATTTAAATAGGAAAAAGTAGTCACTCTGATTTTTGGTATCATTCTGTGCACCACACTAAAATGGACCAGAGAAAGAAAAGGAGAGAGTTGTCTGAGAAGATCAGCAAAAAAATTTTAAACACATAGTATGTTAACGGTAAAGGTTATACGATTATCCCCTACCAGCTTGGTGCTTCTGTGACTACAGTGGCAAATATTATTATCAAAAGACCATGGAACTTTAGCCAACTTTCCTGGAAATGACGCAAGAAGGAAAACTACAGAATATCAAGGAAAACTATAGTATATATACACACACACACACACACACACACACACACACACACACACACACACACACACGTGACTACTGAGCCTACTGAGAATAATAATTGCCACACTAATACATGAAAGAAAATCAGGATACACATTTGAGACCTACAGTATACACATCCCAGACAAAATGCTTTAGAGGCATACAGCTGGATTGATCTCTAGTAGGAAGTTTCCTTGCTCTCAGGAGCTCGGACCCCTTAAGTGGTAAAGATAGCTAAAGGAATAACATCTACCCAGAAGTGTGGTCATATCTACATCATGTTGCCTGGCGAGTAAGGATGATTAATATGACTAAGTTTAAACAATTTTAACAAATGTATATGTTTGACTGTACAAATTGAGGGGCTAATTGCCTTTTCTGTCTGACATTGGTGTGAGGGTTTCATTGGTGTGAGGACTCATTAAACCAGGAAAGGTTGAAGACTAAAATAGACATTTATTAATGAATATGGTGATTGATATATATATACTGTATATATGGGAAGCGTTTATGTGACCAGCTATCGGGAGACCGCCATCACTATACCGACACCGGCATCCTGCCTGGGTGAAATTCCCACAGTCAGCATACCGACTGACAGGGACTATTCCCACTCGTGGGTGTCCACAACACCCAAAGAGTGGGAATAGAACCTGTGGCGAGCGCACAGGTTCTATTCCAAAAAATGCACACAGGTATATCCAAAAACTGACAACACTCACTGACTTAAGGCAATTACTGTGGTGCTCAGTAGATACATACACATAGCCCCAACAGACAGGACAATAGTAACATAACCCCATAAGTACCACTGCCTCCTGCGTGCACAACTGTTGTCTATATGTGGGCATGGAGAAGGGTCTGAAGCCCAAAAATGTTGACTGGCAAATCCATTTTTACACTTTTGTTGGAGATATATCATATATATATATATATATATATATATATAAAAATGCGAAAGCCCTCACTTACATGCGAAAGCCCTCAATCACAGGTGCAATCCAGCATTTGCTCCAATTGTCTGTTTGGGTGTTATCGTTCCCGCAATGCAAGCCACGCATCGGTAATGACATCATTATGTCAACCCCTTTTTCACCCCCATAGAGGAGGTTTATTATAATTCTTAGTATGTAGTTTTCCTATTTCCCACCTGAAGAATAGCTATGTTATATTTCAGCTTCCTAACATATCTGGAAGTAAGAGAGTTAGTGATGAGTCAGTCAGTCAGTGAGTGAGGGCTTTCGCATATATATATATATATATATATATATATATTTATAGATACAGGTTGAGTATCCCATTTCCAAATATTCCAAAATACAGAATATTTCAAAATACGGACTTTTTTGAATGAGAGTGAGATAGTGAAAACTTTGTTTTTTGATGACTCAATGTACACAAACTTTGTTTAATACACAAAGTTATTAAAAATATTGTATTAAATGACCTTCAGGCTGTGTGTATAAGGTGTATATGACACATAAATGAATTGTGTGTATGTACACACACTTTGTTTAATGCACAAAGTTATAAAAAAATTTGGCTAAAATTGCCTTCAGGCTGTGTGTATAAGGTGTATATGTAACATAAATGCATTCTGTGTTTAGATTTATATCCCATCACTATGATTTCTCATTATGGTATGCGATTATTCCAAAATATGGAAAAATCCGATAACCAAAATACGTCTGGTCCCAAGCATTTTGGATAAGGGAGACTCAACCTGTATAAGATAAATCTCCAACAAAAAAATGTTAGGAAGTAAGAGAATTAGTGATGAGTCAATAAGTGAGTGAGTGAATATATATTATATAGCTCCAACAAAATATGGCACTCAGACTTTTGCACAGTAATTTGAACAGTACCTTTTAGGTTACATCTTACTGATTCAGGTTTAGCAAAACATGCATGTGATTTAATTTTATAAAATATTATTTTAGTGTAAGGTTTGATATGCCTGGTACAGGTAGTCCTTAGAGGTGGACAAATCTATTTTGATTATTTTTCTAGTTCAGTTTTGCCCATTTTAGTCACAGCACATGGAATGTGAAAAAGCCAATCAGCAATGATCACCAAAAGTCACTTGGTTATAGCCACAGAGTTCACAAACCATTGCACACTTATTCTGAGACCGGAGCTAATGCTTATCAGTGGCCTCTGTCTATTTTAATCATCATCTGCACTTAACCTTGTGCATATCATTATTGCCTTATTTCTCTAAACTTTTATCTTAATTTTTAGAACTATAGCCAGTGCATAGCCCTTGAAAGCAACTGGGTCTATTTAATGGATTTTACTAAATATTTACGAAGGTTGACATTTTTAGCCCCAAAAAATGCATTTATATGGCACAAATACATAAATATGAAGAAGTTGGGGATTGTTGTACTAATTCTTAATAGTTTTTCTTTATTCTCAATTAAAGTAAATAATTGAGTTATACTATAAATAATAATTCATTATTTGGAAATAATTTTTTCCCGATTGAAAAAGTTGGAGACCCTACGGATTGGTTTCCTGCATACTTTTATTGATGACATATTTTTTTTATTTTATTTGAAATGCCGACTCCTGAAAAAATCTGATAGAGTCTGATCATTTTGCCTGTGGAATTTATGAGGGCTTATCAGAGAGGCAGGTAAATGTATTGGATGGATATTTAATTTTATATATATAGTTCTGGGATAAAGAACGTTCATATATGGAGAAAGGAAAAACAAGTCATTTATTGCTGCTGTTCAGTGATATAGTGATACATGGAAACATGATTTATGAGAAAGGATGGAACAGAAACGCTGACATGATCACTGAAGGTCACCTCCTACAGTCACTGTATGGAGCTCTGCTACTCATTGCAATGGGGATGGGAATGTCATAGCACAGTAATTATCATTGAGGGCTTCCTTCTACAGTCACTATGAGGAGCTCTGCTACACACAATAATTGTGAAGGAAAGTCAAATACATCAACATACTCATGAAGGATTTCTTTGTGCAATCACTGTGAAGAACTCTTCTGCTCACTGTAATGGATATTAAAATGATAAACACCAACATACATAATAATTTAGTTTCTCATCCTACAGTTACTTTGAGGAGCACAGCTACACAATGTAATATGGAGGAGGATGCTAGATCAGCTTCAGGAAAGACAGAATATTTAAAAATATTACATACTGTATATATAAAATCTGGAACGCTGCCCCAAGAGTTGTTAATGGAAAAATTAAACGTACACATTAGACTCTTATCCACTGTATCTAGCACACCACTAAATGATTTATTGGATACATTTCCCCCTATTACAAGCTTTTACCTTACACTGAGGAAATTAATTTTTGGCAATATAAACCACATTTTAATCTCAGAAATCCCTGTTGTGCTACAGATAAATTAGAATATTCTAAGCCAAAAAACATTATGTAATTTGAAATTGATCATTGGAGACAGATGGTTACATGTTTATAACTTGTACAGGTAACCTAACATCCTCAGAAGAGAGGGAAACTTTTAAATAGAACTGAGCACCCAGCAGCAAAAGTGCCAAAAGCAACATTTAATCTAAACTTTTTTTGCAGTTAAGTATGAAGTGATCTGATACTCAGGAAATGACTCCTACTTAAATTGTATGAAAAAATATATTATTCAGACTCTATATTACATATCCCTGACATATATCTGGTATACTGTATGACACAAGCATGCCATAGGGCCAGCTCTTCCAGTAACCAAAGCAAGGACAACACCTAGGGCACCATGGTTTAAAACAAGGAATGTGAAAGCTTTTTGCATGTCAAGATAAGGAGTCCTCTCAGCAACAAGGTCTCTGCAGAGAAAAAATATGGATAGATAGATTGATAGATAGATAGATAGATAGATAGATAGATAGATAGATAGATAAGAGTAAATTTTTCTTGACATGCAGCATAAGGATGTGGTTGGCATGTTGACATTGACCACATCAATGTTTAACACTGATGAAATTATCAACATGATTAGAGTACACAAAAAATGACCATGGAGGTCTAGTGGTGACTGAATTAGTACAACTGTCTGGTAGCTCCAGCTGTGTCTTTCAGGATCGGCAGTAATATCCTGAGAATTTACGGGAGATCCTATGCATCATCCGGAAATATGATTGATCCCAGCCTCCAACCCTCCCCTTAGTGCCTAAGCCTAACCTCAATTCCAATAGATTAACAATAACCCTCACCCAGTATATATATATATATATATATATGTATATATGTATATATATATATATATATATATATATAAAGAGAGAGAGAGAGAGAGAGAGAGAGAGAGAATTAGGTTATGCGGGACACCTCTGCTAAATGTAGCATATTGTGTCCTGGTGCCCTCCTGGTTACCAACCATAGCATGTCCGGGTCAAATATAACAAATTATGGGGTAGCAGTCTGGATGTCTTGTACAAAACAATCATAGTCCCATGTTGAGAATGTGTGTCAGGGGAGCTGATGACGGCGGAGCCGAAACGGCTGTTGGGAGATTCTGCTGGGTAGGATGTACATCCCCAGCACACACAGGACGTGTGAGATACTTGATATTGAAAATGTAAAATTTACTAATTGCTGAATTTGCACAGAAAAAACCCTTTGTGATGTGATATAAAATCACATGCTGGTCTCATCTACAACATAGACCCAGCTGGAGCCTCATGGTGTGGTTGTATGTATATTGAAAAGTGTTTTGACCTGGCACCCGTCGGTGGATACCTACAGTGTTGTGCGGCTCATGTTTTTACATTATATATAGGTATAGATATATATATAGCTATATACTGTATATATATATATATATATATATACACAGAATGTAGAGAGAGGCGGCACTCCAGAGGCCTCACAAATAGTTAAATCTCACCAAACGTGTTTATTGTAACATATATATATATATATATATATATATATATATAAAAAGCGCCACATGTGTATGTGAAACAACAATATAAATGGACAATTCCTAACTACAAACAAAAACACTCCCTTATTATAGGGCGTCAGCTAACCCTTAAGTATTCAGCATAGGTAAAATGCTGTGCAATTAAGAATACTATGTGGGGAACAAGGGTCCAAGTGACCAAGGGTGATTAAGCAAATTTTTTAAGATATTGTTTTCTTAAAAAATTTGTTTAAACACCGTTGGTCGCTTGGACCCTTATTCCCCACATAGTATATATATATATATATATATATATATATATAGTCAAAGAAAGATGGCGTCACTCCAGGTCTTTAAGGTGGTAAAAATCTTCAATTAGTGTTGTTCAAATAACATCACAGGGTTCTGTGATGTTATTTGAACAACACTGATTGAAGATTTTTACCACCTTAAAGACTTGGAGTGACGCCCCATCTTTCTTTGACTGTTTATTTATACTTCTGTGGAGGGCACCCAGGCATTTTACCTATACAAGGACCAGGAGTGCCGGGCACCACTACTGCTATATATATATATATATATATATATATATATATACTGTATATACATAAAACAGAAAAACCTTTTTCATGCACTTGAAAGAGCACCATTTCACAGTAGAGCCCCTGTTAGCACTAGGTTATAAAAAACAATTGTCAGTATGGAAGTCCATAAATTATTTATAAGACAGAAATCCAAAATGTTAACAGCATATTCCTATAGGACTTGATTGAAACCCCAGCCTGGGGTAAAGTGTTGAAGTTTTAGATCACTACTTGGTTGTGCTCTGCCCTGAAAAATACCCTCACACTAGAAACATAGACACCCAAGATATGGCACAAGGCCTTCATTTAATAAAACATCTGATGTTTATTTATAACATCCAATAAAAATGTACAATATAAAACAATTTTTGCATCATAAACAAGGTGTTTTATAGGAACCAGTATTACACCAGATCAGATGTAAATGAAAGCACCACTAACCACCCCAGGATGTGATCTCAGTGGTGGGGACTCACAAATGTAAACAGGATATCTTAATCACCTTTTAGCCTACACGTTTCGTCCTTTAACAGGACTTTTTCAGGGGTAAAATCTAAATGTATAACAAGGCAGGTACCTATGGTTTCCACCAACCAGAAAAGCTGCAATTAGGCAGAATTAGTGTTGCCAGGATACTGAATACATTCCAAGATACAAGGGAAAAATTGGATGACCTCACTGGCCAAAAGGATTTTATATGAAATATACAATCCCAGTGTTGCAGTTATTAAAGAAAAGATGATTCATATTTATAACCACTGGTAAAGCATGTCCTAGCCTATCTCTCAACTGCAGACACTGAAGTGTCTTTATATACCTTATTTTACCCCTGAATAAGTCCGGTGCAAAGGACAAAACACGTAGGGTATTAGGTGATTGGACCCACTGTCTGCATTAAAGAATTCACAACACTGATCTCACACCCTAGGGTGATTGATGGTGACCTATTACAGCTATTCCTATGTAGCGCTAGTTTCATGTCCTGAATAAACTTCAGATGTTCTATTAATAAAAGGCCTTTGGTGCCATGTCTTGGGTGTCTGCTCTGGTGTGAGGGTATCTTCCAGGTCAATACTCGGTCGAGTATAATTATTTGGTGACTCAAGTTCCATTCAACAACAGTCTCAGGTTGGGGTTACTATCAAGTCCTGCTGGAATTTATTTAAACACTCAAACATTTGTTTTTCAAACCCTATATAGACTTCATTATGGACAATTGTATTTGAAGTCACATTGCTCTCTGGTTTCTCTATTTTTAAACTGTCTTCTTCCCACTAACAAGGGATACTGCTCTCTCCTGACTGTCCTCCTACCTTTCTGACCGTTCATTCTCTGTCTCCTCTCAAGACTCCACCTCCCCCCCACTTCCTCTAACAGTAGGCGTCCCCCAAAGTTCTGTTCTTGGGCCTCTTCTTTTCTTTCTCTACACATCCTCATTATGTGAGCTCACTCTTTTGACATACAATATCATCTCTACACTGATGATACTCAAATCTACCTGTCCTCCCCTGACCTCTCCCCAGCTCTACTCAATCGTATCTCCAACTGTCTCTCTGCTATCTCTTCCTGGATGTCAAAGCGCTTTCTTAAACTTAACATGTCTAAGACTAAGCTGATCATCTTCCCTCCCTCCCACATGGGAAGCAGTCAATTTACCTACAGTCAAAATCCCACCAGTCAAAATACCGACAACCATGGACCGATGGTCAAAATACCGACAAGGTCAAAATATTGACATGGTCAAAATATCTACATTTAAAATGTTGACAGTTCAAAAAGTCGACACAAGTTTTTCATGATTTTTTCATCAAAACTGACTTGTTCATACTTTACCATCTCCAGTGGACCTGGAGGGGGAATATAATAGTGTGCCGAGCACAGCGAGGCAGTCTGCCTGAAGCATGGCAAGCACAGCAAGCCATGCGAGGGGACGCGGTACACTTATACTGTGTCCATGTTGACCTATGTCAACATACACACAAAAAAGATGAAAAACTCCTGTCAACTTTTTGATCTGTCGACCTTTAAATGTCGGTATTTTGACCGTGTCAACATTTTAAATGTCTGTATTTTGACCTTGTCGGGATTTTGACCTAGGTCAATTGGTGTCGATCTTTTGATTGTAGGTATTTCATACTGATCCCTCCCACATAACTTCACCTCCCACATTTTCATTATCCATTCATGGCACTACTATCTCTTCTAGCCCCCAAGTGCACTGTCTTGGAGTAATCCTTGATTCCTCCATCTCCTTCAAAGCATACATTCAGTACCTCTCACAAACCTGCCATTTTCATCTCAAAAATATCTCAAGGATCAAGGATCTCACACAGGACACTACTAAGACCCTCATCCACTCACAGGTCATCTCCATATTTGACTACTGTACTCTCCTCCTATCTGGCCTCCCTGAAAAATGCCTCTATCCACTCCAATCTATACTCAATGCTGCTGCCTGTCTCATCTTCCTCACCAAACGTACTAAATCCACCTCCCCTCTCTTGCAGGACCTCCACTTGCTAACCTTTCCATTCAGAATCCAATTCAAGTTTCTCACACCTACAAAGCCCTCATCCACACTTCTCTCTCTTGCATCTCTGACCTATACCTCTTTACATTCCCACCCATCCTATTTGCTCTGCTTATGCATGCTGTCTCTCCTGCCAACTGATTACCACCTTCTACTTTTACCTACAAGATTTTGCACGTTCTGCTCCCTATCTCTGGAAGTCTCTACCTCTCCCCCATCCAACTCTCCACCTCTCTATAAAACTTCAAATGGGCTCTCAAGACCCACTTCTTCACCAAACCCAGCCAACTCTCCTCCTAACCCTCTTGTCTATGCTCACTGTCTACCCCTTCTGTGTTACCCCGGTCAGTCAGCACCTTCGCCATTTGGATTGTAAGCTTGCGAGAGCAGGGCCTTCTTTTCTCATGTGCCTTTCCTTACTTACACTATTTTATACTCCACACTCCCTTTGATGGCACATAACCCCTGGTTTTCCATACCTGTCCTATATTGTCTTGAACTGTAAGAGCTGTTTTCTTGTTTGCTCATTTGATTATGTACTGTGTAATGGGTGCTGCGTATCCCTTGTGGGGCCATATAAATAAAGAATAATAATAATAATAATAATAATAATAATAATAATAACAATTAGTCATAATCTGCTGGTTGACAAGAAGGCATTTATTTAACACTGTTACTGTTCCTTTAAGACAGCAGAAAACTCCAATCACAAGTTCATTTCTCCTTGCTGCTCCACTAACTGACAAATATATTAATGTATCTATAGGTATATGTAGTCCATGGTACATGCATTGTTGCTGTTGCCACACCGTCACCTGCTGAATGCAAAGGAAATGTCCTTGAGATTATAGTTAGCTACACATATATCAGTAAATAATAAAACAATGAAATGCCCCAGGGACAATTTATACCTAGGTGGCAAACTGCCAGAGCTATGTTTTACAAGCAAGTATCTCCAGATGTTTCTTTTATGAGAAATGGCTGCAGGACATGATCATTGAATATTCATCCTTATTCTCAAATCTTATACTTCTCTTTAAATTCTGATTTAGGCTCAGAGAATGGAAGGAATACACAATAACTCTCACACATGCTTCCATAGAGCAGACACAACGATGTAAAAATGTTCACATTTTCTTACGACTTTCCAATATTTTCAGCAGTTCACATGGGAGCTGCCATTTTAACAAAATGTTAGCAATGACTTTCCCATAGATAAATTCCGATGATGGATCTATCTCACCTACAAGCATACACGTAAATTATACTCCA
This sequence comes from Pseudophryne corroboree, assembly GCF_028390025.1. Taxonomy (NCBI): domain Eukaryota; kingdom Metazoa; phylum Chordata; class Amphibia; order Anura; family Myobatrachidae; genus Pseudophryne; species Pseudophryne corroboree. Next base: position 218,551,751 of record NC_086450.1, read on the forward strand.
TGGCATCACAGAATTAATTATACCTATATCAAACTGTTTCAGAGAAATAAACTTTTGGGGAATACATGTAAATGTGAAGAAGAAACACATTTAACAGGTATAAATAGATTTACAATGCTTTGATACATATTCAGAAATAACTAAAGGTAGGATTGCTTAAGATATTTATATATATATATATATGCGTGTGTGTGTACAGTATGTGTGTGTGTGTGTGTGTGTGTGTGTGTGTGTGTGTGTGTGTGTGTGTGTGTGTGTGTAAGACAGATTTAGGTTATTTTGTTTTTATGCAGGGTGAATACTGGCTGCTTTATTTTTACACTGCAATTTAGATTTCAGTTTGAACACACCCCACCCAAATCTAACTTTCCCTGCACATGTTACATCTGCCCCACCTGCAGTGCACATGGTTTTGCCCATTAGAGAAAAACTTTGCTGTTGCGATCAGTTCTGAAATAGGCCCTATATGCGACATGCCTATATTCTGCGTGCGATCCCAGCTGTATCAGCATACAAAATGCTACGCTACAGTGTTATCCAAGAAAACACTGTAACATACCATTCTGCATGCAGATACAGCTGCAAACAAACATAGTTTATAGGCATGCCACATGTGATATTAATCAGCAGAGTCTATTTGTGCATTTTATTCACACAAACCGCTAACGGAGTTGCACTAGACCTGTAAACTCACTTGTGCCAGGCATCTTCCGCTGCATGGTGTATTGAGGCTAGATGTATGAGGGCACATCTGCAGATAGATATGGGATAGATTTAAATCCATTTTGCCAGTGTTCATTGAAATTGAATGGATTTTTTTGTACAGTACTCTGAAATTAAATCACAGACTAAATAACCTAACAGAAATTAAAAAGCAAAACATTTAATCAAAATGTTTGACTAAAAGTATCAGAAAGGAAAGTACGCAATTGCGCCTGAATGGACAATAATGTATAAAGCTCTGAAAATGATGTAAATAAATGCTGCTTATTTTAACATAAATAAAATTGGTTTCAACGAACCCCGTCTCTAGTGTGTGCTCAAAAAGACCCTCAATAGTTAAAAAAGAAAAGATTGGAGCAAAAGAATGAAGAAAGACAATACACATGTTAAAAAAGAAAAACAAAAATGAATGCTGTTAAGTGGGTAGAATGTCAATTCATATAGGTGTGTCATGGAGCGTGGTGTCCCACCTCACTAGTGACACTGTGATGCATATGACATGTGAAATAGGTCCATATATGGCAAATGTCCAGATAAATATATTTTGGCAAAGCTCAATCGTTTACAGAGGAGTTTGAAATGTTGATAACATCGATGTGGGTGTGCGTTAAGTGGGTAGAATGTCAATTCCTATAGGTGTGTCATGGAGCGTGGTGTCCCACCTCACTAGTGACACTGTGATGCATATGACATGTGAAATAGGTCCATATGTGGCAAATGTCCAGATAAATATAGTTTGGCAAAGCTCAATCGTTTATAGAGGAGTTTGAAATGTTGATAACATCGATGTGGGTGTGCGGGGAGACACTCGTGCAAGAGGTTTGGTATACGAGTTCCGGACCGACTACTAGCTCCAGCCTCTGAACACACAGAGGATGTCTGTGTTACAGACCCTCTTCGGTGATCAGAGAGCCAAGATGCGCCATCAGTCTGTAGGGGGAAAAAGACACATTTCCATGCTAGGACTGTTCGCTGTGTCCTTCCCCCTATACAGAGCCTTACCTCCGTCCTGCAGCAGTGTCTCGGCATCCGCACACATCTCACTACTCTGTCTGTCCTACGGCTGCCACCTGGGTTCCTGCTTCCGGGTTACGGGGCTTGCGGTCACGTGGTTGCGGCTACCGAGTAGTAGTGCGCTGATGGTAGATGCTAGAATCAAGTGGGCTAAGGGACCTTTTCAGTCTGGGAGAGGAGCCACGACTCAAGGGGGAGGAGCTAGGCCAGTGGGATAGTTCCTCTACTATCCACACCACCAACTATTACCTTTAGTAATCAGGTGGCGAGAGAAGCGGAGCCTCGCTCGCCACCGAGCCCGAAGCATGGCGAGCGAAGCGAGCCCTCGAGGGTACTTTTCGGGTGCCCCGTTTGCCCGTAGCTCCTCCCCCTGGTGACGTGTCTCCTCCCCTAGATACGTCAGAAGGTCCCTACTCCCACTCCGATATAGAATCAACCCTGACAACAGTGTACACTGGTAGTTCTTGTGGTTTCAAACACGGATAAGACAGAGCTTTGCTGAATATGGAGAAAAAAAGGGGGTTTGTAATGTCTTTGTGGCTCTCCTACGCGTATCGGCCTCTGGGGCCTTCGTCAGAGAGTCTGTGGTGGCCATCTTTCCTGAGAGCTATTTAAGCCCTAAAGTTCATATGTGAGGGGTGTGTCATAATTGGTATTATAACAAAAGGAATAGATAGAATAAAGAAAAAGAATAGAAAAAGCATAGAAGCTTGTTAATTTACCTAAAATTCAAGATACTAATGACAAATAAAACTAAAAATAGATATAAATACAAAATTCGAAAAATTAGAAAAATGAAAATAAAAATAAGAATATTAATAAATGAAAAAAATATATAAAAATAATAATAATAATAATAATAATAATAATAAATAAAAATAAAATAAAGAGTAAGAAATAATTCATAATTTCTGCAAATGCTATACGTCTATCAGTTAATGTTTATACTCAGCCTATTATGTGATGTATATGGGCTATTGCCTGCTTAATGCTAAGGGTTGTATAGGCCCAAAATTCCTATGTAAGTGGTGTGTCACAATTGATGTCAGCACTTAGAATATGGGGGAGGGAGTGTACCTCTCCTCACACACATCTAAAAAATTATAATGGTTACGCTTTCTAATAAAATTAAATTTATATCTGATTAAATTGTCTGATAGTCAAATCTCTCTTTCTTTATTGTAATCAGGCAGTGATCACTGTTCTAACTTCATTGTCTACATTCAAGCCATGTGCTTTCAATGTATTGAGGGTTTAGATCCATTTTAAATCTTCTTTGTTTATTAACTTATCAAAATCCCCTCCTCTCCAATTGGGTGACACTAATTTGATTCCTGTGACCGTCATGCATACAGGATTACTACCATGTTTTTCTTTGAAATGGTTTGATAGGTTGTGTGTCTCTAATCCTTTCCTCACATTTCTCATATGTTCTGATATTCTTGTTCTGAGTGACCTGACTGTCCTCCCTACATACTGTAGGTGGCATGGACATTCTATAAGATATATGACACCTTTGCTGTGACAAGAAATATGTTATTGTATTTTGAATGATTCTTTAGTTTTACTGGATTCAAAACTACCTATCTTTTTTGTACTCGTGTTGTGTGTCTTGCAGTATTGACAAGTCCCATAGTAGAAGAATCCTTTATTGAGTTTTTGGCCTGTTAGGGTTCTTTGTCCCAGTTCCTTTTTCTCTAGATGACTATGCGATCATTTTGATTTTAAATATGGTGCTTTCCTATAAACCACTTTCAGTTTATCAGGAAGAGTATCTGCCAGGATCTCATCCTTTATAAGAATGTGCCAATGCTTATAGGATTATTTTTTCAAGTTGTTTACTATTACTGCTAAATTGTGTCAGAAAGATGGTTTTATAGTCCTTATTGGATTTATATTTAGTCTTATAAGTTAAAAGGGTGTCCCTTTCTATTTTAGAAGTCAATTGTAAGTCCAGTTCGAGATCTTCTTCTTTGTACCCTCTTTCTAGGAATTGCAGTTTCATTTTTCCTGCCTGTATTTCGTAGTCTTCAACCTTGGTACAATTGCTTCTTACTCTCTTGAATTGTCCCAGCGGTACACTATGTAGCCAATTTGGATGATGTCCACTAGTATTGAGAATGTAACTATTTACAGCTATGCTTTTTTGGTAGGTTTTAGTGCATAGTGTGGAATTCTCTATGAAGATAGTGAGATCCAAGAAGTTGACTGTGGATTGGCTGTAATCTGTAGTAAACACTAGATTGTTTTCATTTGAGTTGATATGTGTTAGACATTCCAATAATTTGTTTTCTGTACCCTTCCAAATAAAAATGACATCATATATATATATATATATATATATATATCTACACCAGAGGACTAGGTTTGCCCGAAGTCATGCTCATTCCAGATATTAATATCCTCCCACCTACTCATAAACAGATTGGCATAACTCGGGGCAAACCTAGTCCCCATAGCGGTACCTGTTGTCTGTCAGTAGTAGGTGTCTTCAAACCAAAAATAGTTGTGTTGTAAAATGAATGAAGGTCGATTGAATCTCATCCATCGTTTAATCTGTTGTGATAAAATTATATATTGCATCTAGTCCCTGTCTTTGATCTATGACTGTGTACAAAGAAGTAACATCACTTGTGCAGAGCCAAAAATCTTCTGACCAAGTGATGGTATTTAGTGTTCTGATTATGTCTGTTGTATCTTTTATATATAATTTTTGTGTTTGTACATATGGCTGTAAATATGAGTCGATGTACTGTGACATGTTGGATGTGAGTGATCCTGTCCCTGATATTATTGGATGACCTGGAGGATTATGTCTTTTTTTATGTACTTTAGGGAGATAGTAGAATACCGGGAGAATGGGGTTAGTGATGTCCATAAAACTATGCTCCTTTTTCATCAAAATGCCTGTATCTAAACCACCCTTAAATAGTTCATCTAGTGACTTCTTGTATTCTCCAGTTGGATCTCGTGTAAGTACTTTGCATGTGTTTTTGTCACTAAGAATTCTGAGCGACTCAGCTGTGTAATCTCTTGTCTAATAAGACTATTCCTCCTCCTTTGTCTTCTGGCTTAATTATTAATTCTCTGTTGTCACTCAAGTCTTTCAGTGTATTTCTTTCTGTTGTCATTAAGTTAATTACTCAGGGTTTAGTATCTAACGTCTCTAAGTCACGTGTTTCTAAATTTTCGACCGTGTTAATAAAGGAACCCCTCATATGTTGAGGGTAGAAACTTGAAGTAGGTTTGAGGTTTGAATGTTTACATTTCTCATTAGGGGTGTTGGGTTCTGTATATGTTATTGGTCCTTTATTATAATATTTGGCAAGAGTTAATTTGCGCGTGAACCTATGTAAGTCTAAATATGTAGGTCATATTTAATCTTTTGTATACTGGTGTTGTGGTGTAGTCTTTTTGCAGTTCCTGAAGTCTAAAGACTGTGCTTGCCAACCCATGATATTAAGCCTACCATCATGTTCTTTTCCTCTAAGGTAGTTGTGATATACTGTAGCCTGTTTTGGGTTATTATCTTGCAGAAGGATGATTTGCTGGGCCACAAATTCAGTTGTGGCCCAGACTGACACTCCTCATTTTCATTGCTGCAGAGCAGCTGTTAGTTTGTGATGCATTACTTGGAGGTAGGTAGATATGTGATAGATCATAGGTTCTCAAACTCGGTCCTCAGGACCCCACACTTTTTGCAAGTAACCCAGCAGGTGCACAGGTGTATTAATTACTCACTGACACATTTTAAAAGGCCCAGAGGTGCAGCTAATTATTTCACTTGTGATTCTGTGAGGAGACCTGCAAAACATGCACTGTGTGGGGTCCTGAGGACCGAGTTTGAAAAACCTATGTGATAGATGGATAGATAGATAGATAGATAGATAGAGAGATAGATAATAAAAATAATAAACTCAGAGATATCATCAGACACCAGGTGCACACTCTGTTACCCCCCCCCCCTTGCACATGCAGACAAACAGGGACTGTGGCCTAAATGAAAGGGGCGTGGTACCACTCAGGGGCAGCCCAGCATCTCCGGAGTTGTTGGGCTGCCCCAGGAGGCCAGTGCCTGCAGTGCCTGCCCCTTCTGCATGACAGAAGTCGGGTGCTGCAGAGAAATGTCACACTGCAAGACCCGGCTCTTTTCACTGTGAAGAAGCCAGCATTGGATAAAAACAATCTATACATTTACAGTTGTAACAGAGCATCAGGTTTGCAGTTGATACATTATTCATTTCTCCTGCTAGAATATGGTTCATAAACTGACAAAGCGGTCCTTAAATCTGTTATGTTGTATACACCCAGAATATCAGTAATATTTGCTAATTACTTTTTTCTTCACTTTCAGTATAATCTAGACATTTCCAGCCAGTCAGATCAAAACCCTGTGGATAAAGCTGGCATTTACTGTATAGAACATATGCAATATTCTGGTAAAACACCAATCGACTTGACCCAGTTCGTAAGTAAACACTTTCCACTGATGCATAATACATCTTATTGATCAAACGTAAGATTTAAAGATGCAGTTTGTTCTCCTGGTATCTGGTTACAAGACAGGCTGTCTGACGTGTTTGATGATATTCAGCTTCCTCCCGGAATCTGTTTATGAAAGTGAACTCAATGAAATGTCGTGTGACTTTATCAGAAAAACATTCCTCCTTCTGGAGGAATGAGAATGACATATAAACACCTACAGTAGTACGCTCATTAGAGACTGATAAACTTCAGGACAGATTCTGACCTGAGAAAGTTTTGTTCCTGTAAACATTTCTCGCTGTATGTTATTTTAGGAACCTTAAAAGAGTATCTACTGTAATTAATCTAAATTGGACTGAACTACGGTAAAGCATGTTTTGCCAAATATGGCTGAGGTGCTAATAGCTTCACATCAGATCTGCACAAGGGCATTTTTAAATAAGCCATTTATCCTTATTTACTAGCAAGTGCAAAGTTTTAATTGGATTTTTCCCCACTATATAAATGTATTCACATGAGCGGATTGTTCTCTTTGAAAAATACAGTGTGCAGTTAACACTGCACTTGCACATTAGCCTGACGTTCTCTGCTCAGACCCCACAATTCCTACCACTTATGGGAGCAGAAAAGGCATAATACCAAGATCAACAACCCAATGTCTGCAGAAATATCACAGCCATTTGTTTGTATGTGGAATGTACAAGGGAATAAAATCTCCATCTGGATAAACCCTGAGGAACAAGCAGATTTACTTGTTACAAAGATGTAAAATAATTTGCAGGTACAGCACCAACTTTGAAGTCTTGTTTAGTTTTAGACAATGTTCTCAGGCCATGTACTAGGTGGTAAGCAGTGAGAGAAACATACTCCGATTATACTTCTACTACCAGTATCATTTATCTGGGATGTAGTTATGTGACCAGCGGTCAGAAGACCCATTGATCTAAAGGCCCATACACACTTGACGGTAAAATGAGCGACGTCGTTCATTTCAGCCCTCATCAACGACGTTGCTCATTATATCGTCAAGTGTGTATGCATCCGACGACCTCCGATGCGCGGCCCCGCGGGACGTTAACGACCCTCGCTTATCTGTGGAGCATGTATGCTCAATTTCCACTATGGTCGTTACCGACCAGAGACGTCGTTGAATGTGTATGGTGTGAACGACCAACGACCAAGCCACTGTTCACCAGCCCTGTTCCCAGCCCATTATTTTAATAAACTGTTCAGCTTGGATGCTTCAACGATGAATGGTCTTTGGTCTTTGGTCTTTGGTCGTTGGTAGTGTGTATGCTCATGTCGTTTGCTCAGCTGTTTAAGGGAAGTTCAAGGGAAGTCGTTAACGACGGTCGTTAACGACGTGTGCATCGTCAAGTGTGTATGGGCCTTAAGTGTCAACAATGGGCTATAGTTAGTCATATGACAATATTATTGGTGCAAGGTAAATATTGTTATAATGTGCACGTGCATAAAATATACGTCCATATACCGCATCACAGACTTACATCCCCTTACACTTGGAAACACTGGAAACATATACTCATCCCTATATATATACAGGTTAAGTATCGCTTATCCAAAATGCTTGGGACCAGACGTATGTTGGATATCAGATTTTTTCGTATTTTGGAATAATTGCATACTATAATGAGATATCATGGCAATGGAACCTAAGTCTAAGCACAGAATGTATTTATGTTTCATATACACCTTATACACACAGCCTGAAGGTCATTTAATACAATATTTTGAATAACTTTGTATATTAAACAAAGTTTGTGTACATTGAGCCATCAGAAAACAAAGGTTTCACTATCTCACTCAAAAAATTCCGTATTTCTGAATATTTCGTATTTCGAAATATTTTGATATGGGATACTCAACCAATATATATATATATATATATATATATATACTGTGAATATATGTGTGTGTGTGTGTGTGTGTGTGTGTGTGTGTGTGTGTGTGTGTGTGTGTGTCATTGGGCAGGATGCATGAAGCATTTTGTTTTCAATGTGATGAATCCCACAAGTCATCACAAGCATAACAGCATTTATTAATGCCATATGCTCTAAGAAAATCCCAAGGACAGCTCACCCAGTAAATGCTGTCCTTTTCAATAGAAAGAATTCTGGGTTTAGGACCCAGGAGTCCTTCTGCGTATGCATCTACTGACGCATGTGCCGCAGGGAATGCTGGGAGGTATCCGAATGGATCCTTCTCGGGGAAACATGGAAAGAAGTTCATAGGCCCCTGTATGCATTGTTGTGTCTATAATTAGTGCATGGTCTGTGGTGCAAACAGGCCAAGGGGCCCACACTGCACCTATATAATTATACTTACCTCTCTGGAGTCCCACGTCACCTGTGCTGCAAACCACTGTGGCCATATTCCTGTAGATTTACGCATGTGCAGTAGGAATGTCTCCAGGAACATAGCATGGGTGCCATGTTCCCAGAGACATGAGCATGCATAGTAGACTCTAGCAGAAAGCTGGCACAGGGAGCCCACAAAGAGCCTGCACACTGGCATTCTCCTTTGAATGAATGATAAGTATAAACTTATTGCTATGGGCAACATCTCCACTTTTAAAAAACAGTGTGTGTATATATATATATATATATATATATATATATCATATAGTCTGCACATGCACAATTTTATTTCTTGGGGAGGTGCCCCAGAGACATCCGCACACAGGCCCTCTCCTGTTTTACTCTGACCCTACCTATACGTCACATATAAAGAGTGCGGGGTGTGCAGCCATTTTGCTGGTGATTTGCACATGTACAGTAGAGAAATTGCTCTGGTACTGTAAATTACCTGGAATTTCAGTCAAACTGTAGTTTGCAGTTGGCAGCAAATAATACAATTCTAAATTACCTACATACTATAAAAAAACCCACCAGTTTATTTCAAGTAAAACTTCAATGACAATAAGACAGAATGACTTTTTAAGTAATCTAGTTTAATTTAAATTAGTTTGAAAACCTCCAATAAATATGACAGTCATGAATTTGCACTCGTTTGGAATTTTAAACATGACACAATTATATGTTGAAAACGACTTTGAAATGTTATCTGTCTCTAAAGGCTAAAACAATTGTATTGACCTTGCTGGAAATGAAACTCTGAATAAAAGCTTTTAATTTGTAATTTGCTGCTGTTAAGAGAGCTGAAGCTATTATGCACTTTGTCTTGTGTAACAATGCTTTAGAATTCCATGGCTTCAATTTACATATCAGGATGCAGCGGCTTTCAGTTCTATTACAAAAATGAGCAGCAGAAAAAAATCTTCACAGGGTTGACAGAAAAAAAGTATGTTACTGCCTCCGCACACAGTTCTAGTTTATAATAATTGTTCAAGATTTTCAGAATTTGATGATTCTGTGTGTATGCATCATTCTAGAACACTAATATTTCTAGACTCTAGAACATGATAGTACTGTAGCTATCTGTACATCTACAACATGTTAAATTACTATTAATTCATGCATACTGTAGATAGGCAAATCAATGTACTGGGATGCGATAAAGTACTTGGCTGTTGGGATCCCGGGAAGCCAGAATGCTGACAGCTGTGGCAGCTGTCAGAATGCTGACGCCAGTATCCCAACAGGGAAAGGGGACCGATGTAAGAATCCCGACAGCCGGCATCCTGACTGTCAGTATAGCGGGTTATAGCTGGGGGTGGGGGGAGAGTTAGGTTAGGAGGTTAGGGTTAGGCTGCAGGAAGGGAGGGGTAGGGGACAAGGGATTTCAACTATCTATATTCTGATTGCCGCGCCCCGTATGCCGACAAATCATACTGAACCCGATGTATCCAAGTCTGAAATTCAGATGAAATTCAGATATTTGACATTGGCAAAAAAAATTATAGATCTCACCCAGATTCACCCTAACTGGGCAAAGAAAAAGTAGCACCAACCACAGTTCTTGGTACTTAAAGAAGCCAATCAGCATGCATCAAAAGGCACATAACTACTGGCTTGTAAAAGGGCATAAATATGCCTCAGACTTCTAAGGAAGGCACTGCAGGAGTGCCCAGTCTTCTCTATATATGTCTATACAGAACAGAAGCCATTTATTGTTATTTATATCACTGACTGTCAAAAAAATATTGCATGTTTCTATAGAGATGTGGTTCGGATCTCCAGAAATCCTAATCCACCAGAATTTTGTGGGTCTGAACCAAACCTAAACCTAGTTCGTATCCCCCGTTGTGTTCCGATCTGAACAGAATTCCGGTTGTTCGGAATTCGGATTTTAAAAATACATTTCAGATTTTGGATTGCAAAAATTACAAGATTTTAGCTATTTTTATACATTTTTATCAATGATTATCAATATTTTTTAAAGGATTTTAAACGAAAACAAAAATCAAATCCAACCTAAAACTAGAGATGTGCGGCGGGCACTTTTTGTGATTTGTATTTTGGTTTTGGTTTTAATTCTCCACTCGTGTTTTGGTTTTGGATCTGGATGATTTTTGAAAAAAACATAAAAACAGCTAAAATCACAGAATTTGTGGGTAATTTTGCTCCTACGGTATTATTAACCTCAATAACATTCATTTCCACTCATTTCCAGTCTATTTTGAACACCTCACAATATTGTTTTTAGGCCTAAAAGTTGCACCGAGGTGGCTGTATGACTAAGCTAAGTGACACAAGTGTGCGGCACAAACACCTGGCCCATCTAGGAGTGGCACTACAGTGGCAGACAGGATGGCAGATTTAAAAAATAGCCCCAAACAGCACATGATGCAAGGAAGAAAAAGAGGTGCAATTAGGTAGCTGGATGACTAAGCTAAGCGACACAAGAGTGCGGCACAAACACCTGGACCATCTAGGAGTGGCACTGCAGTTGCAGACAGGATGGCACTTTAAAAAACTAGGCCCCAAACAGCACATCATGCAAAGAAGTAAAAGAGGTGCAATGAGGTAGCTGTATGGCTAATCTAAGCGACACAAGTGTGTGGCACAAACACCTGGAACATCTAGGAGTGGCACTGCAGTGTCAGACAGGATGGTACTTTAAAAAACTAGGCTCCAAACAGCACGTCATTCAAAGAAGAAAAAGAGGTGCAATGAGGTAGCTGTATGACTAAGATAAGCGACACAACTGTGCGGCACAAACAACATGGGACGTGCTGGAATTTGCCCAGATGTAATACACGCACAATATTGGAAGCACAGGATAGTGTACCCCTAAAACAAACACACATGGCAAAGCCTGTAAAATTAATTTGGATAATAATAACCCTTTAATTTGAAGCTATTAAAATTAGAGATGTGCACCGGAAATTTTTCGGGTTTTGTGTTTTGGTTTTGGATTCGGTTCCACGGCCGTGTTTTGAATATGGACGCTTTTTGGCAAAACCTCCCTGAAATTTTTTTGTCGGATTCGGGTGTTTTTTTTCAAAACCCCCTCAAAAACAGCTTAAATCATAGAATATGGGGGTAATTTTGATCCTATAGTATTATTAACCTCAATAACCACAATTTCCACTCATTTCCAGTCTATTCTGAACACCTCACACCTCACAATACTATTTTTAGTCCTAAAATTTGCACTGAGGTCGCTGGATGACTAGGCAAAGCGACCCAAGAGGGCGGCACAAACACCTGTCCCATCTAGGAGTGAAATTGTAGTGTCAGACAGGATGGCACTTAAAAAATTGGCCCCAAACAGCACATGATGCAAAGAAAAGAGAAAAAGAGGTGCACTGTGGTCGCTAAGCGACACAAATACCTCAATATCACAGGAATTATTTGTTCTAATTAGTGATGAGCGCCCAAACTTCACCTTTTTTTGCACGGGTCCGAGCAACTCGGATCCTCCCGCCTTGCTCGGTTAACCCGAGCACGCCCGAACGTCATCATCCCGCGGTCGGATTCTCGCGAGATTCGTATTCTATATAAGGAGCCGCGCGTCACCGCCATTTTTCACTAGTGCATTGGAGATGATCGTGAGAGGATGTGGCTGGCGTCCTCTCAGTTTCTATGTTCAGTGGGCTGCAAATATCTGTGCTCAGTGTGCTGCAAATATCTGTGCTCAGTGTGCTGCAAGTGCAAATATCTACGTTCTCTGCCTGAAAAACGCTCCATATCTGTGCTCAGTGTGCTGCAAATATCTGTTCTCAGTGTGCTAATTGCTTTATTGTGGGGACTGGGGACCAGCAGTATTATATAGTAGGAGGACAGTGCAGAGTTTTGCTGACCAGTGACCACCAGTATTATACGTTTTCTGCCTGATAAACGCTCTATATCTGTGCTGCATTGTAGTATATAGTAGGAGGACAGTGCAGAATTTTGCTGACCACCAGTATAACTATATATATAGCAGTACGGTACAGTAGTCCACTGCTCTACCTCTGTGTCGTCAAGTATACTAGCCCATCCATACCTGTGGTGCATTTCAGTTTTGCACAGTATGCTGACCACCAGTATAACTATATATATAGCAGTACGGTACAGTAGTCCACTGCTCTACCTACCTCTGTGTCGTCAAGTATACTATCCATCCATACCTGTGGTGCATTTCAGTTTTGCACAGTTTGCTGACCACCAGTATATACTATATAGCAGTACGGTACAGAAGGCCACTGCTCTACCTACCTCTGTGTCGTCAAGTATACTATCCATCCATACCTGTGGTGCATTTCAGTTGTGCACAGTATATATAGTAGTAGGCCATTGCTATTGATATATTACTGGCATATAATTCCACACATTAAAAAATGGAGAACAAAAATGTGGAGGGTAAAATAGGGAAAGATCAAGATCCACTTCCACCTCGTGCTCAAGCTGCTGCCACTAGTCATGGCCGAGATGATGAAATGCCATCAACGTCATCTGCCAAGGCCGATGCCCAATGTCATAGTAGAGAGCATGTAAAATCCAAAAAAATAAAGCTCAGTAAAATGACCCAAAAATCTAAATCAAAATTGTCTGAGGAGAAGCGTAAACTTGGCAATGTGCCATTTACGACACGGAGTGGCAAGGAACGGCTGAGGGCCTGGCCTATGTTCATGGCTAGTGGTTCAGCTTCACATGAGGATGGAAGTACTCATCCTCCTGCTAGAAAACTTAAAAGAGTTAAGATGGCAAAAGCACAGCAAAGAACTGTGCGTTCTTCTAAATCACAAATCCCCAAGGAGAGTCCAATTGTGTCGGTTGCGATGCCTGACCTTCCCAACACTGGACGGGAAGAGGTTGTGCCTTCCACCATTTGCACGCCCCCTGCAAGTGCTGGAAGGAGCACCCGCAGTCCAGTTCCTGATAGTCAAATTGAAGATGTCACTGTTGAAGTACACCAGGATGAGGATATGGGTGTTGCTGGCACTGGAGAGGAAACTGACAAGGAGGATTCTGATGGTGAGGTGGTTTGTTAAAGTGAGGCACCTCTTTTTTTCTTTGCATCATGTGCTGTTTGGGGACTATTTTTTAAATCTGCCATCCTGTCTGACACTGCAGTGCCACTCCTACATGGGCCACGTTTTTGTGTCGGCCACTTGGGTTGCTTAGATTAGCCATCCAGTGACCTTGGTGCACCTCTTTTTTTTCTTTGCTTCATGTGCTGTTTTGACAAGTTCAAAAACTTTGGGTGACAGCGGAAGCAGTCCACTAACAACTAAATCCCTTCCTCTTGTAACCAAGCTCCTGCAAACCACACCACCAACTCCCTCAGTGTCAAATTCCTCTTTAGACAGGAAAGCCAATAGTCCTGCAGGCCATGTCACTGTCAAGTCTGACGAGTCCTCTCCTGCCTGGGATTCCTCCGATGCATCCTTGAGTGTAACGCCTACTGCTGCTGGCGCTGCTGTTGTTGCTGCTGGGAGTCGATCGTCATCCCAGAGGGGAAGTCGGAAGACCACTTGTACTACTTCCAGTAAGCAATTGACTGTCCAACAATCCTTTGCGAGGAAGATGAAATATCACAGCAGTCATCCTGCTGCAAAGCGGATAACTCAGGCCTTGGCAGCCTGGGTGGTGAGAAACGTGTTTCCAGTATCCACCGTTAATTCACAGGGAACTAGAGAATTGATTGAGGTACTGTGTCCCCGGTACCAAATACCATCTAGGTTCCATTTCTCTAGGCAGGCGATATCGAAAATGTACACAGACGTCAGAAAAAGAGTCACTAGTGTCCTAAAAAATGCAGTTGTACCCAATGTCCACTTAACCACGGACATGTGGACAAGTGGACCAGGGCAGACTCAGGACTATATGACTGTGACAGCCCACTGGGTAGATGTATTGCCTCCCGCAGCAAGAACAGCAGCGGTGGCACCAGTAGCAGCATCTCGCAAACGCCAACTCGTTCCTAGACAGGCTATGCTTTGTATCACCGCTTTCCATAAAAGGCACACAGCTGACAACCTCTTACGGAAACTGAGGAACATCATCGCAGAATGGCTTACCCCAATTGGACTCTCCTGGGGATTTGTGACATCGGACAACGCCACCAATATTGGGGGTCATTCCGAGTTGTTCGCTCGCAAGCTGCTTTTAGCAGCTTTGCACACGCTAAGCCGCCGCCTACTGGGAGTGAATCTTAGCTTATCAAAATTGCGAACGAAAGATTAGCAGAATTGCGAATAGACACTTCTAAGCAGTTTCTGAGTAGCTCCAGACTTACTCGGCATCTGCGATCAGTTCAGTCAGTGTCGTTCCTGGTTTGACGTCACAAACACACCCAGCGTTCGCCCAGACACTCCTCCGTTTCTCCAGCCACTCCCGCGTTTTTCCCAGAAACGGAAGCGATTTTTCACACACACCCATAAAACGGCAAGTTTCCGCCCAGAAACACCCACTTCCTGTCAATCACATTACGATCACCAGAACGAAGAAAAAACCTCGTAATGCCATGAGTAAAATACCTAACTGCATAGCAAATTTACTTGGCGCAGTCGCACTGCGGACATTGCGCATGCGCATTAGCGACTAATCGCTCCATTGCAAAAAAAGAATAACGAGCGAACAACTCGGAATGACCCCCAATGTGCGTGCAATACATCTGGGCAAATTCCAGCACGTCCCATGTTTTGCACATACATTGAATTTGGTGGTGCAGAATTTTTAAAAAAACGACAGGGGCATGCAAGAGATACTGTCGGTGACCCGAAGAATTTCGGGCCACTTTCGGCATTCAGCCACCGCGTGCCGAAGACTGGAACACCAGCAAACACTCCTGAACCTGCCCTGCCATCATCTGAAGCAAGAGGTGGTAACAAGGTGGAATTCAACCCTCTATATGCTTCAGAGGATGGAGGAGCAGCAAAAGGCCATTCAAGCCTATACAGCTACCTACGATATAGGCAAAGGAGGGGGAATGCACCTGACTCAAGCGCAGTGGTGAATGATTTCAATGTTGTGCAAGGTTCTGCAACCATTTGAACTTGCCACACGTGAAGTCAGTTCAGACACTGCCAGCCTGAGTCAGGTCATTCCCCTCATCAGGCTTTTGAAGAAGAAGCTGGAGAGATTGAAGGAGGAGCTAAAACAGAGCGATTCCGCTAGGCATGTGGGACTTGTGGATGGAGCCCTTAATTCGCTTAACCAGGATTCACGGGTGGTCAAGCTGTTGAAATCAGAGCACTACATTTTGGCCACCGTGCTCGATCCTAGATTTAAAGCCTACGTTGTATCTCTCTTTCCGGAAGACACAAGTCTGCAGAGTTTCAAAGACCTGCTGGTGAGAAAATTGTCAAGTCAAGCGGAACGTGACCCGTCAATAGCTCCTCCTTCACATTCTCCCGCAACTGGGGTTGCGAGGAAAAGGCTAAGAATTCCGAGCCCACCCGCTGGAGGTAATGCAGGGCAGTCTGGAGCGAGTGCTGATATCTAGTCCAGACTGAAGGACCTGCCAACGATTACTGACATGTCGTCTACTGTCACTGCATATGATTCTGTCACCATTGAAAGAATGGTGGAGGATTATATGAGTGACCGCATCCAAGTAGGCACGTCAGAAAGTCCGTACGTATACTGGCAGGAAAAAGCGGCAATTTGGAGGCCCTTGCACAAACTGGCTTATTTTATCTAAGTTGCCCCCCCCCAGTGTGTACACCGAAAGAGTGTTTAGTGCAGCCGCTCACCTTGTCAGCAATCGGCGTACGAGGTTACTTCCAGAAAATGTGGAGAAGATGATGTTCATCAAAATTAATTATGATCAATTCCTCCGTGGAGACATTCACCAGCAATTGCCTCCAGAAAGTACACAGGGACATGAGATGGTGGATTCCAGTGGGGACGAATTAATAATCTGTGAGGAGGGGGATGTACACAGTGAAAGGGGTGACGAATCGGACGATGAGGAGGAGGTGGACATCTTTCCTCTGTAGAGCCAGTTTGTGCAAGGAGAGATTGATTGCTTCTTTTTTGGTGGGGGCCCAAACCAACCAGTCATTTCAGTCACAGTTGTGTGGCAGACCCTGTGTGCATGTCCTGTTTATACAACATAAGGGTGGGTGGGAGGGCCCAAGGACAATTCCATCTTGCAACTCTTTTTTTTTTCATTTTTCTTTGCATCATGTGCTGTTTGGGGACTATTTTTTGAAGTGCCATCCTGTCTGACACTGCAGTGCCACTCCTAGATGGGCCAGGTGTTTGTGTCGGCCACTTGGGTCGCTTAGCTTAGTCACACAGCTACCTCATTGCGCCTCTTTTTTTCTTTGTATCATGTGCTGTTTGGGGACTATTTTTTTGAAGTGCCATCCTGCCTGACACTGCAGTGCCACTCCTAGATGGGCCAGGTGTTTGTGTTGGCCACTTGGGTCGCTTAGCTTAGTCATCCAGCGACCTCGGTGCAAATTTTAGGACTAAAAATAATATTGTGAGGTGTGAGGTGTTCAGAAAAGACTGAAAACGAGTGTAAATTATGGTTATTGAGGTTAATAATACTATGGGATCAAAATGACCCCCAAATTCTATGATTTAAGCTGTTTTTGAGGGTTTTTTGTAAAAAAACACCCGAATCCAAAACACACCCGACTCCGACAAAACATTTTCAGGGAGGTTTTGCCAAAACGCGTCCGAATCCAAAACACGGCCGCGGAACCGAATCCAAAACCAAAACACAAAACCCGAAAAATTTCCGGTGCACATCACTGGTTCTAATCAATGGTAATATTGGTCCAAATCACTGGAAGAAAATGACAAAATCACTGGAATTATTTGTTCTAATCAATGGTATTATTGGTCCAAATCACTGGAAGAAAATTACAAAATCACTGGAATTATTCGTTCTAATCAATGGTATTATTGGTCCAAATCACTGGAAGAAAATGACAAAATCACTGGAATTATTCGTTCTAATCAATGGTATTATTGGTCCAAATCACAGGAAGAAAATGACAAAATCACTGGAATTATTCGTTCTAATCAATGGTATTATTGGTCCAAACCACTGGAAGAAAATGACAAAATCAATGGAATTATATGTTCTAATCAATGGTATTATTGGTCCAAATCACTGGAAGAAAATGACAAAATCACTGGAATTATTCTTTCTAATCAATGGTATTATTGGTCCAAATCACTGGAAGAAAATGACAAAATCACTGGAATTATTTGTTCTAATCAATGGTATTATTGGCCCAAATCACTGGAAGAAAATGACAAAATCACTGGAATTATTCGTTCTAATCAATGGTATTATTGGTCCAAATCACTGGAAGAAAATGACAAAATCACTGGAATTATTTGTTCTAATCAATGCTATTATTGGTCCAAATCACTGGAAGAAAATGGAATGGATGGATACTTGCAGTGACACAGAGCTGCAAGATACAGCAATGGCCTACTGTACACAACTATATACTGTCGGGTCACCAAAATGCTGCACTGTAATACTATATATACTGCTCACAAAAATGCTGCACAGATATGTAATGGATACTTGCAGTGATACAGAGCTGCAAGATACAGCAATGGCCCACTGTACACAACTATATACTGTTGGGTCACCAAAATGCTGCACTGTAACACTATATGCTGCTCACAAAAATGCAGCACAGATATGGAATGGATACTTGCAGTGACACAGAGCTGCAAGATACAGCAATGGCCTACTGTACACAACTATGGGGGTCATTCCGAGTTGTTCGCTCGCAAGCTGCTTTTAGCAGCTTTGCACACGCTAAGCCGCCGCCTACTGGGAGTGAATCTTAGCTTCTTAAAATTGTGAACGAAAGATTCGCAATTTTGCGATAAGACATCTCTGTGCAGTTTCTGAGTAACTCGAGACTTACTCGGCATCTGCGATCAGTTCTGTGCTTGTCGTTCCTGGTTTGACGTCACAAACACACCCAGCGTTCGCCCAGACACTCCTCCGTTTCTCCAGCCACTCCCGCGTTTTTCCGAGAAACGGTAGCGTTTTTTCACACACTCCCATAAAATGGCCAGTTTCCTCCCAGAAACACCCACTTCCTGTCAATCACATTACGATTACCAGAACGAAGAAAAAAACGTGAGTAAATTTCCTAACTGCATAGCAAATTTACTTGGCGCAGTCGCAGTGCGGACATTGCGCATGCGCACTAAGCAGAAAATCGCTGCGATGCGAAGAAATTTACCGAGCGAACAACTCGGAATGACCCCCCATATACTGTTGGGTCACCAAAATGATGCACTGTAATACTATATACTGCTCACAAAAATGCAGCACAGATATGGAATGGATACGTGCAGTGACACAGAGCTGCAAGATACAGCAATGGCCTACTGTACACAACTATATACTGTTGGGTCACCAAAATGCTGCACTGTAATACTATATACTGCTCACAAAAATGCAGCACAGATATGGAATGGATACTTGCAGTGACACAGAGCTGCAAGATACAGCAATGGCCTACTGTACACAACTATATACTGTTGGGTCATCAAAATGCTGCACTGTAATACTATATATACTGCTCACAAAAATGCTGCACAGATATGGAATGGATACTTGCAGTGACACAGAGCTGCAAGATACAGCAATGGCCTACTGTACACAACTATATACTGTTGGGTCACCAAAATGCTGCACTGTAATACTATATATACTGCTCACATAAATGCTGTGCAGATATGAAATGGATACTTGCAGTGATACAGAGCTGCAAGACACAGCAATGGCCTACTGTACACAACTATATACTGTTGGGTCACCAAAATGCTGCACTCTAACAATATATGCTGCTCACAAAAATGCTGCACAGATATGGAATGGATACTTGCAGTGACACAGAGCTGCAAGATACAGCAATGGCCTACTGTACACAACTATATACTGTTGGGTCACCAAAATGCTGCACTGTAATACTATACACTGCTCACAAAAATGCAGCACAGATATGGAATGGATACTTGCAGTGACACAGAGCTGCAAGACACAGCAATGGCCTACTGTACACAACTATATACTGTTGGGTCATCAAAATGCTGCACTGTAATACTATATATACTGCTCACAAAAATGCTGCACAGATATGGAATGGATACTTGCAGTGACACAGAGCTGCAAGATACAGCAATGGCCTACTGTACACAACTATATACTGTTGGGTCACCAAAATGCTGCACTGTAATACTATATATACTGCTCACATTAATGCTGCGCAGATATGGAATGGATACTTGCAGTGATACAGAACTGCAAGATACAGCAATGGCCCACTGTACACAACTATATACTGTTCGGTCACCAAAATGCTGCACTGTAACACTATATGCTGCTCACAAAAATGCAGCACAGATATGGAATGGATACTTGCCAGGGACGTGCAGTCAGGGGAGGCAGGGGAGGCAGTGCCTCCCCTGTCATTAATGATTCAAATAATACAAAGAAGATACTTATGACAGATTTTGTGTCATAAGTATATTTGTATTATTTTAATCATTTTTATCATGTAAAAATGCGTGTTCGGAGGCACCGCTCGCGGTGCCTCCCGCTGACAACATAAAAGTGCCGGAAGCGGGGGGCGGGGCCAACCAGCAGGGAGTAAAATCCCATTGAAAAAAAGTCCTGCAAGCGGCACTAGTATAAGTGCCACTTTGACAGGGGCGTGCTATCAGCCCATATGAAAGCACGCCCCTGTCACTGTGAAGGAGGTGATTGGGCAGTGGTAGATTCGGGGGTGTGCACTGCTAAGCTGAGCTCCCGGTCCCCAGCCGTGCAGACAAGCTCCGTGCATGTGGCGCTGGGGCACTGGGAGCTAAGTTCCCGGACCTTAGTACCCTGCACTGCTCGGGGAGCCGGCTAGCCCAGTCTCCCTGTGTGCCGCACACTCGGATGCAACGGTTCCGTCCTCCCCCCTCCGTCTCATTTCAAAGCCAAAGGGCAGTAATATGTAAGCCCTGCCAGTGCCAGCGCCGCTTAGTTGCAGCACTTCAGCGCCTACTCCGCGCCGGCCCGTCTTGCAAAGGGATGCCTCAATGCGCTGACAGGTGGCTTCTCCCAGGCGCATGGCTGTGTGAAGAGATACCTGGTTCCTGGCTCCCTGACAGCGACTCTGCCGCTCTCCCGATGCTACTGCCGTCTGCACTGCATGAGGATCCTTACAGACGAGGAGAGAGGTCAAGAAGAGTTCTTATGGTTAGTACTGGGGTCAGGGGTGAAGCAGGGTCCATAGTGGATGGAGACTGGGGGGGGGGGGTAGATTTAAACAGGAAAATAAAGAAGATGCAGACTCTGGAGTGTCTGAATATAATTTATTAAATTTATATACATATATGTATATATATCTATATAAAATACAAAAATAAATAAAATACAGTGCATATGGTGGGAGTGTCTGAATATAATTTATTACATTTATATATATATATATATATATATGTATATATGTATATATAGATATATAGATATATATATATAAATACAAAAATAAATAAATAAAAATAAATAAAATACGGTGCATATGGTGGGAGTTAGGGGAGCACAGTAAAGAACTTATCGAAGGGGGCTGGAGCACACTCAGGAACATACAAGATGGTGAAGTACACTTTAACTCACAGATGGGGGCCCCCACACTGCCCCAAACATTGACCCCCGGTGTTTTATCATGACTGTTTATGGGAGGAGGATCAGCAGTGCGGACGTGATGTACTACGCTGCAACGCTTCTGGTAAGGGATGTGGTAGCAGGGTGCTGGTGGCAGCAGGTATGTGGTTGGTGGGTTATTTTTAATGGTTAAGGAAAAATACAGATTTGGAGAACATTAAAAAGCATATAAAAAAGGGTTAGCACAATACAGAACATGGGAGGGGAGACAGCACAATAAAGAAAATATAGATGAGGGAGCACTATACAGGACATATTGGTGGGGCACATACAGTTATAGAAACATATAGACATAGAGGGGCGCAAGCAGACATAACGTGCTACATACGGACATAGAGGAGCACAAACAGACAGACACATATGGACATACAAGGGCACATACAGACATAGGCACATACGGACATACAGGAGCACATACAGACATAGGCATATACGGACATACAGGAGCACATACGGACATAGGCACAGACGGACATACAGGAGCACATACAGACATAGGCACATACGGACATACAGGAGCACATACGGACATAGGCACATACGGACATACAGGAGCACATACGGACATAGGCACATACGGACATACAGGAGCACATACAGACATAGGCACATACGGACATACAGGAGCACATACGGACATACAGGAGCACATACGGACATACAGGAGCACATACGGACATAGGCACATACGGACATACAGGAGCACATACGGACATACAGGAGCACATACGAACATACAGGAGCACATACAGACATAGGCATATACGGACATACAGGAGCACATACAGACATAGGCACATACGGACATACAGGAGCACATACGGACATAGGCACATACGGACATACAGGAGCACATACGGACATACAGGAGCACATACAGACATAGGCATATACGGACATACAGGAGCACATACAGACATAGGCACATACGGACATACAGGAGCACATACGGACATACAGGAGCACATACAGACATACAGGAGCACATACAGACATAGGCACATACAAACATAGCGTTCCACTCTCTCCCTGGCGTCACACTCTTCCTGTCGCCCTCTCCCTGGCGTCACCCACTCCCTGTCACCCACAGCTGTCATCCTCTTTCTGGCGTCACGCTCTTCCTGTCACCCACTGCTGGCTATTTTGTTGTCCAGGACTTCTATTAACTTAATTAACTTCTATTAACTTAATATCGCCACACCCACGCACCGTAAGTTAACCGTAAGTTAATGGAAGCCTTGGACAACAAAATTGCATTCATGTTCTCCTCCCACTCCCTCCCCAGTCCCAAACACAATTTTTTTCTTCTATAAAAATGTACAATATATTAGCAGGCTATGTTTGATAAGCAGGCAGGCTGCGGGCATTGGTGGCGGCATCGGACTGAGATGCGAATTAGTGGTGGAGGGTTGGGGCAGATGATGGTGGGTGAGTTTGTAAGTCGTTGGCGGTGACGGGGTAGCGGGCATCAGCTCAGGGGCAGTAGCGGGCTTTGGCTCAGTGGCGGTAGGGGTCGTCGGCGGGATTCGGCGGACATTATGGCTGCAGTGCCTCACCAGCCACTGACCTCACCGCACGCCACTGATACTTGCAGTGACACAGAGCTGCAAGATACAGCAATGGCCTACTGTACACAACTATATACTGTTGGGTCACCAAAATGCTGCACTGTAATACTATATATACTGCTCACAAAAATGCTGCACAGATATGGAATGGATACTTGCAGTGACACAGAGCTGCAAGATACAGCAATGGCCTACTGTACACAACTATATACTGTTGGGTCACCAAAATGCTGCACTGTAATACTATATACTTCTCACAAAAAAGCAGCACAGATATGGAATGGATACTTGCAGTGACACAGAGCTGCAAGATACAGCAATGGCCTACTGTACACAACTATATACTGTTGGGTCATCAAAATGCTGCACTGTAATACTATATATACTGCTCACAAAAATGCTGCACCGATATGGAATGGATACTTGCAGTGACACAGAGCTGCAAGATACAGCAATGGCCTACTGTACACAACTATATACTGTTGGGTCACCAAAATGCTGCACTGTAATACTATATATACTGCTCACATAAATGCTGTGCAGATATGGAATGGATACTTGCAGTGATACAAAGCAGCAAGATACAGCAATGGCCCACTGTACACAACTATTTACTGTTGGGTCACCAAAATTCTGCACTGTAACACTATATGCTGCTCACAAAAATGCAGCACAGATATGGAATGGATACTTGCGGTGACACAGAGCTGCAAGATACAGCAATTGCCCACTGTACACAACTATATACTGTTGGGTCACCAAAATGCTGCACTGTAATACTATATACTGCTCACAAAAATGCAGCACAGATATGGAATGGATACTTGCAGTGACACAGAGCTGCAAGATACAGCAATGGCCTACTGTACACAACTATATACTGTTGGGTCATCAAAATGCTGCACTGTAATACTATATATACTGCTCACAAAAATGCTGCACCGATATGGAATGGATACTTGCAGTGACACAGAGCTGCAAGATACAGCAATGGCCTACTGTACACAACTATATACTGTTGGGTCACCAAAATGCTGCACTGTAATACTATATACTGCTCACAAAAATGCAGCACAGATATGGAATGGATACTTGCAGTGACACAGAGCTGCAAGATACAGCAATGGCCTACTGTACACAACTATATACTGTTGGGTCATCAACATGCTGCACTGTAATACTATATATACTGCTCACAAAAATGCTGCACAGATATGGAATGGATACTTGCAGTGACAGAGAGCTGCAAGATACAGCAATGGCCTACTGTACACAACTATATACTGTTGGGTCACCAAAATGCTGCACTGTAATACTATATATACTGCTCACATAAATGCTGCGCAGATATGAAATGGATACTTGCAGTGATACAGAGCTGCAAGATACAGCAATGGCCTACTGTACACAACTATATACTGTTGGGTCACCAAAATGCTGCACTGTAATACTATATGCTGCTCACAAAAATGCTGCACAGATATGGAATGGATACTTGCAGTGACACAGAGCTGCAAGATACAGCAATGGCCTACTGTACACAACTATATACTGTTGGGTCACCAAAATGCTGCAATGTAATACTATATACTGCTCACAAAAATGCAGCACAGATATGGAATGGATACTTGCAGTGACACAGAGCTGCAAGATACAGCAATGGCCTACTGTACACAACTATATACTGTTGGGTCACCAAAATGCTGCACTGTAATACTATATACTTCTCACAAAAAAGCAGCACAGATATGGAATGGATACTTGCAGTGACACAGAGCTGCAAGATACAGCAATGGCCTACTGTACACAACTATATACTGTTGGGTCATCAAAATGCTGCACTGTAATACTATATATACTGCTCACAAAAATGCTGCACCGATATGGAATGGATACTTGCAGTGACACAGAGCTGCAAGATACAGCAATGGCCTACTGTACACAACTATATACTGTTGGGTCACCAAAATGCTGCACTGTAATACTATATATACTGCTCACATAAATGCTGTGCAGATATGGAATGGATACTTGCAGTGATACAAAGCAGCAAGATACAGCAATGGCCCACTGTACACAACTATATACTGTTGGGTCACCAAAATGCTGCACTGTAACACTATATGCTGCTCACAAAAATGCAGCACAGATATGGAATGGATACTTGCGGTGACACAGAGCTGCAAGATACAGCAATTGCCCACTGTACACAACTCTATACTGTTGGGTCACCAAAATGCTGCACTGTAATACTATATACTGCTCACAAAAATGCAGCACAGATATGGAATGGATACTTGCAGTAACACAGAGCTGCAAGATACAGCAATGGCCTACTGTACTGTACTACTATAAGTATAATTAATTATATACTGGTGGTCCCCAGTCCCCACAATTAAGCACACTGAGCACAGATATTTGCAGCACACTGAGCACAGATTACGGAGCTTTTCAGGGAGAGAACGTAGCCACGTCCTCTCCGTTCAATCTCCAATGCACGAGTGGAAATGGCGGCACCTCCTCAGTTCCTCTCATCAAAGACAGGAAGGGTAGGAGCATAAACAATGATATTGTGGGGGCAGAAACACAGATGTAGGGAGGGTGCAGCGACACAGATGTGGGGAGGGCGCAGAGACACATATATGGGGGAGCAGAGATGCAGTTACAGGGAGGGGGCAGAGAGACAGATATGGAGGGAGCAGAGACACAGATCTGGGGAGGTAACTGAGACACATATATGGGGGAGCAGAGACAGTTACGGGCAGTGGGCATAGAGACATATATAGAGGGAGCAGAGACACAGATTTGGTAGGAGCAAAGACATAGATGTGGGGTGGGGACAGAGACAGATGTGGGGAGGGGGTAGAGACACGGATTTGAGGAGGAGGTAGTGGCAGGAATAGTAAGGGGACAGTGGGACAGATTGTAATGAAGAGGAGCAGAAGTACCTCTGTGTACAGTAGTTGCAATCTCACAATTCCATCTTCAGTGCAGTGCACACTATGGGGGTCATTCCGAGTTGTTCGCTCGGTAAATTTCTTCGCATCGCAGCAATTTTCCGCTTAGTGCGCATGCGCAATGTTCGCACTGCGACTGCGCCAAGTAAATTTGCTATGCAGTTAGGAATTTTACTCACGGCTTTTTCTTCGTTCTGGTGATCGTAGTGTGATTGACAGGAAGTGGGTGTTTCTGGGCGGAAACTGGCCGTTTTATGGGTGTGTGTGAAAAAACGCTACCGTTTCTGGGAAAAACGCGGGAGTGGCTGGAGAAATGGAGGAGTGTCTGGGCGAACGCTGGGTGTGTTTGTGACGTCAAACCAGGAACGACAAGCACTGAACTGATCGCAGATGCCGAGTAAGTTTCGAGTTACTCAGAAACTGCACAGAGATGTCTTATCGCAACATTGCGATTCTTTCGTTCGCAATTTTAAGAAGCTAAGATTCACTCCCAGTAGGCGGCGGCTTAGCGTGTGCAATGCTGCTAAAAGCAGCTAGCGAGCGAACAACTCGGAATGAGGGCCTATACCCGAGAGCAGGGAGGGAGGAGAGGAGTAGAACTGCAGAATAAATGCATAATCTATTCCTGATGCAGGTGCTTCGGATTTGCAGTATCAGAAGATTGGTATCCCTGCGCAGATGCTGCTGCTAGTGCTAGCTGAAGAGTTAATGAATGAATGCCTCATCGCGACGATTAGCCGTGTGATCAATCATTAATTAATATCACTCTTTGGCCAGGCGCGGATTTAGAAGTGAGGACGACCCTTTGCACAACAGTATCGCCACCTAATTTTATTATTTGTATTGATCTGTTATAAGCCCTGATTTGATGACTGACAATTTAATAGAATAATAAAGAATAAGCCACTAACTATGACTTTTTTTATTTTAATTATGTATACATATTTACTCAGTAGGACAGCTTACAGGGGCAGTATGTGCATGTCCTGCCTGTTTACACTGTATTCAAGATGGCATATGGTACAGTACAGTGGATAATTATTTGCAGTTACTGTTAATTTTTGGACTGAAAGTACCAACACAATCAGCCAAATGCCACCCCCAAACAAGTGCCGCCCCTAGAACGTGCCTAATGGGAAATATGCCACTGTCTTTGGCCAGCGATAGCAGATTGTGTTGTGCTATGTGAGTGTAATGATTAAATCTGTTGGTGGCTGAGCCCCTTTAGCTATCAGGGCTCGGGACTCCATTACCGGCAGTCCCACTCTGATGGCAGCCCTGCTGCCAAGGAAAACAAACGCTTCATTAATACAGTAAGAAAGGAATTGTCAGAGAAAACATGCATCTATGAGGTATTCATAACAACCTCATGTCAGTGGGAATAAATGTAATAATGAATGTCAGCAAAACTCCCTCTCGGGAAAGAGAAAATCTATTAACAATGCCAGAAAGTCTATTTTGATGGGAATTATGCAGACATTTTGAAAAAGATGACAAAGAGCCTCAACTTAAGTACAAAAACATGGCGGAAGTGCCTGAACTGGCGCCTGAGTTTGGTACACAGGGATCTTGGCATAAGAAGCTTCACCAGTGGCTTGAATTATCCATTATTTCCTGCTCATGATCCTGTGTATTGTCTGACTGCATGATCAGCGATGACCTTAGAACTGTAGCCTTCAAGAATGTGGAATCAATTATTGTATAAGTGTGCCAAACAAAAAAATGTACTGCACCATTTTAGGGGCAACATGCAACTGAATTAGACTACATAAATATTCTGTAAAATAAAAATAAAAAAAACTATGGGCCTGATTCAGCTGTGGTTGGGAGTGTGATCACAAGAAAGCAGCAGCAATAGCCCTGTATGATAATGCAGCAGGAGGCATCTATTACATGCAGATGCCTCCTGCTACAGTAGTGATCTGAGCTGCATTCTAGGATGTAGCATCTGATCACTCACTCACCATCGGGCAGCTTGAGGCATCCATGGTACTGTGCAACTCGGCCAGGAAATCTCACAAACAGAGACTGTCACCGCCCCCTCCCAGCTACCAGATGGCAGAACACTGTCAAACACTGGGAATCTGCTGCCGTCCTGCTATCTTCATCACAGGACACGTTCTCGCAAGCATAGGACGGGTCCCGTGCATGCACAATGTATATTAATAAGCAGTACTTGGCACATCCCATAGCAATACCTATGGGATCTAAATAACCCCCTATAATTCATAAGATATAAAATGGATACTATAGGGGGTGTGGCCTAACTGTGGTTGTGTAGCCACAACCCTTACAAAAAACATATCATAAAATGGTATGGTGCAATGTGCCTAGAGGCAGATCGTGGGGTGGGGTGGGGGATAGGGAGGTTTGTGTGATCACTTTCCCCTGCACATCATGCAGGAAGAGGAGACTGTTGCTGTTCAGTGGCAGCAGAGTCATTGGACCCACTGCTCTCCACCTGGGCTGGAGAGAGATGCTGCTGCCGCTGACAGGTAAGAAATGTTGGGGGGGATGTGGACCCAGGCCTTTGCCAAGCCCCTCCATTAAGCCTGGACTTGGGTAATTAGTACCCACTCCTCTTCCCACCATCATGGCAGCCATGCCTACTATTAAAGCTGTGCATTGACCCCTGTATTTTGATTTTGGTTTTGTATCTTTTGGATCTGTATTATTTTTTTCAAAAAAAATCATAAAACAGCTAAAATCACATAATCGGTTTCATCCAGTTTAGGCCAAAATGTTGCACAAAGCTAGCTGGCTGACTAAGCCCATGATTGTGCTATGGCCTGTGGAGTCACTGCAGCACTGAGTGTGACAGGACATGGAGTGGCTGAACACAGCACTGCTGAAAGGACACAGCACTGCTGGATGGACAAAGCCACTGGTTAAAACTGTACAATAACACCACATATATATATATATATATATATATATATATATATATTTATTAAAACCTTTTTAAAAACTTTCATTTTTTACAACTATCACTGCTGAGTCACAGTGCTTATGTAAAATTAGTGAACATAGTGGGCTATAGACTGCGGAGTCACTGCAACACCAGTGTGTGACAGTACAGGGAGTGAATTGACACAGCACCAATTGATCGACACAGCACCGCTGAATGAAAGCCACTGGATATTTGGAACACCAAATATATATATTTTTTTCCTTTTTTTTTTTTTCTTACAACTAACACTACTAGGAGTCACAATGCTTATGCAAAATTAGTGAATGGCGAATGCAGTGGGCTATGGACTGCAGAGCCACTGCAGCACCGCTGTGTGATAACACAGGGAGTGGATAGACACAACCACTGGATGGACAACACAGCACAGCCACTGGATGGAACAGTACAACTATATATATATATATATATATATATATATATATATATATATATATATATACATATAGATATATATTTATATATATATATATATTTATATATATATATATATAGTTGTACAGAGCAGAGTACAGAGCATACTTGCCTTTTGAAAAAGCATTTCAGGGAGATTGTGAAAGCGTGGACGTGTACTGCTACATCTGAGAGGTGTGTCATGAAAATGACAAACATCCACATGTAAATGAGCCCCAAAGTTAGTAAGATCTGCTTGTTGAAGACACTGATATTTTGCAGGATTTGTTTGTGTATTGTGTTTATAAGAGGTTCCATATACTGTAAGTGGCCACGAGAAACCTTATTTAAAATGCATGTAGCCATAGGGATCATTGTGCCTTATAACCAATACAGGGAAATGGCACTGGTGAGCCTATTTGAATGTATGCATCTATGATTTATTTATTTTTTCCCCAAGAATGTAACAGCTCTATAATGTGGGTGATCACTGAGATTGCTGGCCTATTCAGGGGGGTAAATTTACTAAGATGGGAGTTCTATTTAAGATGGGATGTTGCCACAGCAACCAATCAGATTCCAAGTATTATCTTCTAGAAGGTGCTAGATAAATGAGAAGTAGAATTTGCTTGGTTGCTATGGGCAACATCCCATCTCAAATAGACCTCCCATCTTAATAAATATACCCCAGGGAGTCAGAGAAATTGCTACTATTTCATGGAGTCTCCTGCAGAATGAGGGAGCGTAGGCAACTATGATACAGAGTGGGCCTTATCTTTTCTGAACTTTTAAATTACTTTAAAGACTAGTTCTGGTGGTTCTCCGTCCATCTCTTGCCTGATTTAATTACATCAGTGTCTGCAGACGCACATGGAGGAGTGTCTCTCCCAGCAACATTTAGGGGTCTATTTATTAACATTATTTTTACTAAATATTTTATTTTTACTAAACATTATTTTTACTAAAGCAGCGCGGACCGGCTCCCTGGACCGGTGAGTATATTGATCTTCTGGGGGGGAGGAGTCTGCGGCGCGCAGGGGTAGTTGTGATGGGGGGGTCGAACGGGCGGAGGCGGTAGCGGTGATGTCGGCGGGGTGGCGCATGCGCAGCAGGATATTGGGTTATTTTTTATGAAAAATACCCCGATGATGCTGCGAAGAGGCATCGCAGGGACAGAGCTTGACCGCAAGCTCTGTTCCTGTATGCGATAATTGATACATCCCTGCAATGTACTCAATTATCGCAGTGCGAGTTGGGGCGATTTTGTCACCTGTCATCCACATCCTGGATGAGGATGGTGACAAATAGGCCCCTTGGTACCGATGCCAATGTGAACTAGGTGCAGGGAAAGCAGACCCTGGATATGGGCCTGCCTTCCCATTGCTAAGGGGCATTTCTCTGGGTCACCTTTTTGTGCATTGAGCTATAAATGCAGTTTGCCTGTTTGTAGAGTCAGTTTAATAGGGAGAGTGAGATCTGAGTTTACTGTAAATTCTGGTTGCATTTTCCTGGATTTTACACCATTTTCTTGCGCTCCCAAGAAAACTTATCATTGGGGTTTAGTCAGAAGACGAAAGGGAAGCAAGGAATTGCAGTGCTAGACTGTGGTACTGCATATGAACATTTCTAGTGTCCATAGTTATCACTAAGCTGTATTTTACATGACAGAGGTACAACCATCCCAGAAAGCAGATTAAGTGGAAGAAAGCTTTGAGTCCTACAAATCCATTTCAAATAGATAACTTACTGTACTTAGGAATAAGTATACACTGTATTACACAAAGTTTCACTTAATAATATGCCAATTTTGCAATCCCACTTTATTTTAGAAAAATAAGTAACTATAAATCTATTTGGTTAATTGCAATTAAAAGTTCATTGCAATTTGACAACCTTTATAGTGACTATTCATTTTGCAGTATTTATAAAATGAAACCTGCAGAATTTGTACACATTATATTTTAAATAAAAATTAAATTGTTGGTTCCCTGTACAAATAGAAGAGCTAATATTTCCCTCTATTTTACATGGATTTTATGTTTTTTTCAAGTTAGGAGCTATTTTGAGAGGCATGACATGTTTCAGTCTCGACCTATTCCTATAAGTAGAAGACGAAGTGATCAGTCGTAGGAGGTAATGACGTACTGTAGGTGGATTAACAAACTGCAGACAGAAAATGAATTTCCTTTATTTTGTATAAAAATAGTAAAAGATTTGGCAAAATTCCGCAAAAATGGAAACAGATGTCGATTTATCTGTAGCCTCATTTAATATCAGCTTCTCTGCTGCACTTACTGTAAGGTTAACTGTTCTGCAACATGCAGCAATATTTTCACAGATTAAAAACCAGTAATGCTAATGTTAGCCACCTGCACCAGTCATTGTCAGTGAAAAGAGGAGGGAAACGTGAGAACCCAGATTAGTGGCTTTACAAACTGAACTGATGTATGGGAGCCAAAATAACCAGACGCCAAATAGAGAAGATAGAAATAATCTATGTTTGTTTTTTTACTAGAAGACATTCAATAACAATAATGTATAAGCCATCTTAGCAATTTACGATATGGGTTACAGTATATAATGCATACAATTTTGTTTTTAAAAAGAGAATCTTACTATATACTGTACTGTATGTAAAGAGAACCTGTGTTTCCACGACTGTCTATTGCTTTGCTTTGATCGCCCTTCATTTTACAGTTCAAACCCAGAAATGCTCCAATATAAACTGGTTCTCCTTCCAGCATATGCATTACATTGACACTAATAATTATATACAGACACATTCACATTCAGGTAGTCTGAGGTGTAGGCAAATTAGCTTTCAGAGTCTAGCAAAGATCAGGAACCCCATTTAGCAGAAATGATGGTGTATAGCTTATAAATATCTAAATATTCTCAATGGTTAGGATGCAGTCTACAAGAGATTATTCTGTCACATTCATTTAACTGACAGGTACAATTTACGTGGAAAATATGCTGTTAACTTATGTCTCCAAGACATATTGTGACTGGAATAAGGAATTGCATTGGAGAAGTTAATATCCTACTGTAGTTTATCCGAAGTTCTTTGCACTCATAAACATCTTAAAGGCAAACCATTGTACAGCAGCAGTAGCTTGTAATTCTGAGGTCTGAATATGTGTAGGGTGCCTATTTATGGGAAAGTAGCGATAAAAATATTTTAAATTTTTTGTTACTACTGTACTTAATCCCACTGATAAAAACAAACAAAAAAATCTCTACTCAATTGCCTCTCTGACATTGGCATGGAACAATAAAGTTGCACCCCTTTGCCAATCCAGTGTCTACCTACAGAGTTAGAGGAGGGTACTAATTACCCGGGCCCATGTCTGATGCAGGGGCTCAGTGGGGACCCAGGTGTCCTCCCCCCTTACTTGGCAGCAGCAGCTGCAGCTCTTCTCCTCAGCTCAGCACACACTGCTGTGCCCTGGGCTGCAGTGTTGCCAGGGAGGCACTTAAAATACTATTTTTTCTGTATTTATTACTAAGAGTGCATGGCTGCTTCTCCTGTGATTAGGCCACACCCCCTGAAAAGTACCTGTGCCTAGCCAGGCTCTCCACTGCCCTGTCCACCTGTATGAGCTTGCGGTATCTGGTGAAATCTGGCATTTCTTACAAGTATTGCTGCTTGTCCCCTAATTTTTAGGATGTTCCAAAAAAAAAAAAACAGACAAACAAATAAAATAAACACCACTGGTGAAGAGGCCCTTATAAGGCTTGATTAAAGTTTCTAGTTTCAGCTGTCAAAAAATTATACAAAAAAAAATTACTTTCAGAAAACTCTGAATTGAAAAAAAAAAAGGATTTATTTAAATAAATAAATAAATAAATAACTAAAACACTGTTTCATAAAAAAAATCATATTTGTAAAACTGGAAAATTCAAATTAATTATACCTAATTGACTGAATGGCATAATTTAATTGCAAAGTAAATGAATGGATCCTGAAAGATAGCTAAGTTTCACTTGAACTGAGTAAATCATATTTTAAGTGGAGCCATTTCTCAATGTCTATAAATCACATAAACTAATCAAATTTAGAATACAATTATTCACCATGACAATATGTCAGAAAGTATTCCCATTTGACATGAAACGTAATGCGGTAAAGCAGTGGCCGGACTCTTCTTCAGCAGCATCTGAAGGAAGACTATGGCTTTGTGCAGTTGCACAGCTAGTAAAGTTGAAATAAATGGCAGGTATAACAAGTTCAACCTGTCATAAATTCTAATTACTGTATGTTGGTCCAGAAGAATGCAAAATAAAACCATTACCAAAAAACAGCAATACAATCAGGGTCATAGCCAGAACTTTGTGGGGCCCATAGTAACATTTTGGGCCTCCGTCCCAATGCTTCAAGATTGACACTTCTCTGCAGCAGTTGTTAATTTTATGCCTTATAATAGTGTCCTAGTTAATTTTCTGAACCATGGTAGAGCCTTATTTAATGTTATGCCCCATAGTAGTGGCCTAGTTTCTTTTATGAATCCCAGTAGTGCTTAAATTCACCCTACATCACATTTCAGAGCTGCCAGGACACATTATGTCGCACAGTACCCTCAATTCACATTATGATATATAGTGCTCCCCGTTCATATTGCGCCTCATTACAGTGCCCCGGTTCATATTATATAACATTAAAATGCCCTATAATTCATTTTATACAACACTACAATGAGCAGGTCCAGGGGCATATCTAGATATATTACAGGCCCCAAGGAAAAAGTTTGAAAGGACCCCTACGTACCACCCAATGGCGAAAAATTTATATAACACATGTAACTTTGACAGGGAAGGTTGTCCCCTCTCAGCTCTGGGCCCCATAGCAGTTACACTGCCAGCACCCATGGTAGCTACGCCCTTGAATACAATGAACTCCTTTAGTTTAACCACCCTCAACTAATTACACCAACAGATAACATTTCTTATAAGAAAGGCTCAAGTGCCTAATTCAGATCTGATTGTAAATGTTCTAAATTTAGCACATCTATGATCAGTTTCTCAGACATGCGGGGAGACGCCCAGCACAGGGCTAGTCTGCCCTGAATGTTTGGCTCTGTCCCCATAACCCCCCCCCCCCACACACACACACACACACAGGAGCAAAAGCATTGCACGGCGCCATTGCTTTTGCACCTGGCGAGTAGCTCCCTGTCTGCGCAGCTTCTGTGCACTGGCAGGCAGTTACCCACCGCATCCCGGGTCACAGAGGCTGCATGTGACATCACGCAGCGGCCGCGGCCCGCCACCGGAACGGTCCGGACATGCCTGCATTATCCGGACGTGCCCCACCAATGGCATTCTAACACCACTACCACGCCCCCTCCCGCCCTGCAAACGCTTCAGCCTGTCAATCAGGCAAAGGCAATCGCAGCCCTGAGATGCTTTTAATGTCTCACTGGGCTCCCAGGGTGCACACACGCAGTACGCCCGCTGCTTGAGCACACTCCACAAAGAAATTCAGACTGTGATCTCTGCCGCAATCCAGTCTGATTTACACCCCCCCCCCCCCAGTCCAGTTTAAAACTGTGTTAGTGAATTTGCCACCACTGTTCATGAGATAAGTTATCCACAGCTTAATTGTCTTTACAGTTAAAAATACTTGGTATGTAGACAGTGATAATTTATGTCTTAAGTCTCCCATTTGCATCTGATAACTTCTAGTCCATTGTTTGTACAAAAAATAACCCTTAGACAAATCTTTGCATTGACTTGGAAATGTATTTAACATTTATTTGCAATGTGTCAGCATACTCTGCAAATGTACATATTTTAAGGCAACCTACTGTATAAGATGGGTGTGGTTCATTAGGTCGACATGCATTAGGTCGACATACATTGGGTCGACCACTGAAGGTCGACATGCATTAGGTCAACATGGAAAAAAGGTCGACATGAGTTTTTTTGACTGTTTTTGGTGTCGTTTTCTTCGTAAAGTGATGGGGAACCCCCATGCTTCGGGCAGGTTACCGTTTCCAATTGTAGTCCACGTTGAACGTTGAGTATGAAAAAGGTGAAAAATGTCAACCTTCAGTGGTCGACCCAATGTATGTTGACCTAATGCTTGTCGACCTAACGACCGCCTCCAGTATAAGATATCTGTACATATTTTAAGTCCATCTATTGTATAAGATACTGTAACTGTAAATATTTTAAGGCTACCTACTGTATAAAATATATTTAGGCTTCGTAAGTGCTGGGCTGCATTCTTCTTTGTGATTAGATGATTAGGAGCAGCTGCTCGCCCATTTTATCCAAGTGTATGGGTCTCCCTATGAAGTGTTCTTGTCGAAACCAGGACATTAGTTGCCATTTGAAACTTGTGTGTAATGGTATACATGGGATGACTGCTGTTCATTTGCAGCTCTCTAGTTAGCACTATCCATTCCCTGGGTTGAGGTTTTGGGGTTTTTCAAGGGCGAGGTGCATTCTGCAAATACTATTCTTCTTCCACGCACTAATGACACAAGACACAGTGTATTTAGGAACCTTCCTAACATCTGCAATGCTTCTAACACTCATACCTCCGATCAAGCAGCCTACAATGATCTCTTGTTCAAACTTGGTTAGGTCCTTCCAGCTAGCCAGTTCATTAGCAAATTATCTAATCTGTGCCCCTCTACCCATTTTATACCGTCACAAACACATGTCTGCTGCAGGAGCACACCACTTGGTTTGTGCAGGGGTGTCCAATGACTTTTATCTCCATAGTGTACTTGTACATAGTTCTTGTGCAAAAAAAAAATAAAACAGTGAATGAAATACAGTAAATTATATAAAAAAAGTATAAATGTATTAACTTTTAGCTGTTTTTATAAAAACATTTTGCTTAGGCAATGATATGCTCTTTTATGGGATTTTTTTGGCTGACACCTAACTAGTCACTCTCAATATATGGATGAATATGGAACAACTTTTGGACTGGATATCCTTATCTTACCGTATTATTTCCCTACCCTGTTCCTTCATTGGTTTGTAGGTGGTAATAGATGTTAATCAGGTGTGTAACTACTCCTGAATGCTTCTTACTTTTACCATAGCTGGATGTTTTTTTGCCAGAAGTGCGCAATCTAGATCCTGATCCCTATAGGAAGAGGGAGGGCCCTCAGGCAATGGGGCCCACTGGAAGTTTCCTTGTGACCCCTGTGCGCTAGTTCGACCCTGACTGGAAGTGACATCCCTGAGATTCCATGCAGGGTGTGGCTCCTGCTTCTACATCCAATGCATTTCTTACCTGCTGGTTTCATTGTCAAGGATCTTTTTTATATACTGTATTCCTCCCTCCCATATATGTGTGTCTTTATCTCTATTTTCTAATATATACTCCCACCCCCCTGCCAGATTGGTCTCCTCCCACCTTTACAGCTCTCTTTTATCCCCCAAATAGTCTGTGCTGCGATCATAGGCCTTTCAATGCGAATGCCCGAACTTCACTGGAGCATGCAAAGTATCTGCATTCTAAGGATTGATGCAGTATTTTACAACTGCACTGATCAACTGCTTCACAGAGCAGGCTGGATATTGTTGGTTATTTCAAGATAGGTAAGTATTACGGAATCCCTCTGTAACTCCAAGTTTTATTGCATGAATATCATGCAAACCATTTTGAAATTTGCTTTGACCACTTCAATATCTTTATGAATAGACTCCTATGCCTTCTGTAAATACTATCACTGTGTTCTGCTACTCAGCTTTCTGTAAAGTGGTATTCCTAAGTGCTTTTCCATCTCAGTTTTCCCCTGTTGCATCACATTTAATGTGTAAGTAGCATATTTATCACTACGGCCTATGTGCAATTTCTCCCTACATTTATCTACATTCAATTTCATATCAGCCTAGTTTGCAATTTTGTCTAAATCTGTCTGTGGTAAATGACGATCCTACATCATGTTAATAATCTTACATAGCTTGTGTCATCAGCAAATTTGGACACCTTACTATCGTGGCCATCTACTAGTTTTTCACACCTCCTGACATTTATTCTGTACAATCAAAATTGTGACAAAAAAAAACTCTGAATCTGCACAAACTCCTCAATGAGCAACCTCATAACACCCACTTTTGAATAATTCACTGCAAATTTATGTGCAAAGGACTGGAACAAATATTGATTTCTCATGTACTACTAATAAATGTATCCTAGTCTTAATATGTTTGAATTATAATTACTCTTTGCATTCCACCATTCAATCACTTCTCTTCATAACTACATACAGATTTTTCCACACCAAGTATCCTCCTGTTATACCCCTTTCAGACTGACAAAATTTTTCCAGGGTATTGCACATGAACGCGCATCAACCCGGGAAATTGCTCAGTGTGAAAGGGTACAGGAACAATATTCTCATCCCAGGTCTCGACCAGGGTTGTATCCAGGAGCGTCCCGGGATGCAGTGTAGTGTGAATGGGCCCTACCCAGTATTCAGTACCCGGGACTGTTAAAAGGCCTCTCATTGGAGCTTTCTTGGGCTCAGAAAAGATGATGTCATCATCCAGAGCCCGGGGAAGCATCCAGGAAGCGGAGGAAACAGTCATGGCGACCTGGACAGACCAGGAGTCCTTCACAAGTCTGTTATACCTACTATATCACACGGCATACTTGTATAATGCAACATTCAGAATGTCAATGTGAATATGTTGACATTAAGAATTCAGCAACGACAGATTGTAGATATTTAATATGTCAATATGCACAGTGTTGACAATGTAGAAATGTTGTCACTGTGAATGTTAGGATGATTTATAGATAGGGTTAGGCTTAGGCTGCGATGATGGTTAGGTTTAGATTTAGGATGAGAAATACTCACCCATTGCGGAGATCCAAATGCTCAAAATTCACAATACCAACATTTAAAGGTGTATTCAATAAGTGTCGGATCCATTCCGACATGCATTTGTCAAAATGGATCCGACAAGGGCTATTCAATGGACAGCCAAATACGACTGTCGGATTTGAGCCAAATACGACTGTCGGATTTGAGCCAAATCCAACTGTCGGATTTGACCGTACTTGGGGTCCTGTCCTGCAGCTGCTGTCAGCAGCTGCCGGGTGCGCTGACAGCGGTGTCAGGGGGAACAGACAGCAGCCAGCAGGGGGAGATGACGGTTTGGGCGGTGGGGGTAGCTGGACGGCGGTGGGTGGCAGGGATGCTGGATGGTGGCAGGTGGCGGGGGGAGTTGCCAGTGTCTACGGCAGCGGCAGTGATTTTTCTGGTGGCAGAGGGAGGCGCTGCAGGAAGAAAGGTGCCAGGCCGG
The DNA here is from genome assembly GCF_028390025.1 of Pseudophryne corroboree. NCBI lineage: Eukaryota > Metazoa > Chordata > Amphibia > Anura > Myobatrachidae > Pseudophryne > Pseudophryne corroboree. The sequence continues at coordinate 218,590,192 of NC_086450.1, forward strand.
GGAATGGCCAGGCAAGGTACCTTTCATCCCCGTAGCCCGCCGCACCGTCCTCCGTCTCCTTACCTCAATCCGACTTGTTTTCAAGTCGAATTGAGTTTGTCGGAAATGGGGCCAAAACCTTTCGGATTTGGCCCCATTTCCAACAGAAGCACATGGATCGGCGGCGTGCACATTTTTAATAGGTCAGAACCCCTTCCAACCGAAAATCTGTCGGAAGCTGCTGTCTTTCTGACAAGACGGCAGTTTCTGACAGCTACTGAATACACCCCTTAGGATATTTATTTATTTATTAAAAGTTTCTTATATAGCGCAGCAAATTCCGTTGCACTTTACCATTGGACACAATGATACAAAAAAAATGGGTCATAAACAAACAGTCAGAGGTAGGAAGGCCCTGCTCGCAAGCTTACAATCTATACATATGTCGACATTACTGTATTTCCATGTGTTCATTCTGAATGTCAACATTCTAAATGTCGACAGAGTGTATTACATGCAAATGGGTTGGATATGTATGACCGGCAGTCAGGAGACCGCCAGTCGCCATATCGATGGCAGGATCCCAGTGGCAGTATGCCAGTGGGAAGGGGGGGGGAGTGCAACAAGCTGGGGCTCCCGACCACCAGAATGCCACTAACTGCCTCTCCCGAGCACCCCACCTGGCTTTCTCACCTGCTGTGTGTGTTTGTGTGGCAGCAGAAGTGGGCTGTGCAGTCCGTGGAATATGTAAATGGTTATGTATTGCCTCTCTTGCACTAGGTGCTGCTGGGAACACAAACACCAGCAGTTCTGTGCAATCTCCTCCTCCAGCACTACTGGTGCCCCCTCTCCTCCCCCCGACATTTCACACCCAGATGTAAACACTCCTGTTGCCTCCTGGAATTATGTCTCTGATATAAAATATAAAACCAGGTGTGTTTTTCATATAATATTAATGCTGTTTTGAATCCTGCTGGCTTATTGTATTTGCGCCCCTTGCACCTCAGTATAGTGTCTAGGTTTGCAGTATTATTTGCTCCTAACCATTTATTTGCTCCATAAATTGCTAATCATAGTATGTAGTTAATGACAACAAAATTGGGACATATTAAGCTTAAAATTCCCTCTCAAAACCTTAAATGTCAAAGTTTTGTCATTTAAATATCTTAACAGCACTGAAACCTAGAAGGTAAGAGATATTTAGAAAAAAATGAGTATAACATGATATCCGCCATGTTTACAGCCTGATTTATCACCATTGTCTTCTTCTTATTTATATCTTGTAATGCTTCAGGTCTAATATGCAAAATGATTTTTTAATGACACTACAGCAAGGCCTGTCCTTGAGATTCAGCTTAATTTTTCTTTATGAAGGAGCCCATAAATCGACTCCGCGGGGGCTTTGGCAGCTCACAAATGGAAATGTTGTTAAAGTGTCCTAAATACAACAAGATATCTTCCAGAGGAGTCGTTAGAGAAATTGATGAGGTCTGTTTTTCCTTATCATGATCTCTGAGGACTCATTATGTTGGGAAAGCTGAGGTAAAAGCACATCCGTGATATAGAGGTGTACAGTGAATACGGCGGGCACTGACCTTTAAATCTCAAGCACAAAACAAGAGGTTGCAACTTTTTACACTGCATTCTTGCAGAGGTCCATCAGTCCCAATATAATTTCTATGATTAAATTATTATTAGATTTACTACAGTAAGTGGCAATTTACTAAGTTTACTTTAGAAGCAGCCACTTCTTGCCAGTTTTGACCTCAAAATTTAAAGCAGCACTAATATTAAGCACAAAGCACCCCAAGTTTTGCATTTAATATCAGTGCCACTTTAAATGATATCGTCACACACACTGACATGTTGCGGCTTGCAAAAGCGGCTGATTAGTAAATGTTGCCAAATATCTATGCTTTTGCATTCTATAATGTTGAGAAGGAGGTTAAATAATCGGTTAAACTTTGATCACGCCATGGAGCTTCTGAATGAATAAACAATTAATCACGCAATCAAGATTGAGGGGGATTTGTATAAAACCTTCTGAAAAGAAAAAGTGGAGAAGTTGCTCATAGCAACCAACAGCAATCAATCAGATTCTAGCTATCATTTATCCAGTACAGTCTATAAATTGCTGATTGGTTGCCACGGACAACTTGTCAACTTTGTCTGTTCGGAATGTTTGATATATCTCCCAACAATCATATTGTTTTTTAATTTTCATGATTACAGTAGGGAATGCAGTGCAACAAAAGTCCTTGTTGTACACTGCAAAGATAGGTAGGAAAGAATCCATTCAGTAAATTATAGAAGATTAATGTGTCACATTCAAACATCAGGATTGGATTAATGTTTGGTCAAGTGTCCATTTCATTGGAATGTTTAAGTAAGATTTAAGATCTGAAATGACATTTGATGTTTAATAACTGGAAATATGAAGTGACAATTGATAAAAGAAAGTAAAAGAAAAAGACATTTGATGAACAGTAATTGAAGTTTGATGAGTGAAAATAAGAAATAAGATTTTTCACCGTTCAGTTTTATACATAATTTATCTTTTTTTTATGTTACAGTGAATTATAATCTACAAGAAGGATTTATTACAACAAGTAATGTTTTTGTAGTCTGATTCATCTGCATTAAATTGTCATTTTTCACAAACGTTTAAAGCAAAAAAAAAAAACCTCAAAATTACTATTCCTGCCAATCAGAGAGACAGAACTGATGTACACTTAAAAAAGTATCTCACCGTTTCACAGATGAAATAGAGTCCATTGCAGGAACAGTAATCCTATGAAATGCCATCAGCTAAACTAATCACAGACATTTCCCAAGACAGCACGGTTTACCAAAATAAAGTCTAGCCATAGCCAAAGCCATCAATTGACTGCTTTAAACTCTACCCCACCTGTATTTATATCCATCTCAAAAAAACCAAAAACATTTACTGTAAGGAGCATAAGACTAGTTATGGGCCTGATCACTTCTTCGTGCATCATCTGTTGCTACTTAGAAATTTATTGAGCAACTTACCTTTGTATTGTAACATTTGATTAGACACTTATGGCTGCTTTGCATGTGATTTTAGTGTATTGCTTCTTCTAATCCCTGATGGAAGTTTCTGGACACCATCTGGAAAGTTTTTCTCTCAATTTAAAGAAAACAGCACATGTAATGCAATGTGGGTATTTTCACTGTACACAGTATGAAAAAGAGGGTGGACATCTAAGCTGCTTTATTATTACCCTCTAAGAAGAGAAAAGCACATATAGGCCCTCATTCCGAGTTGATCGCTCGTTATTTTTCATCGCATCGCAGTGAAATTTCGCTTAGTGCGCATGCGCAATAGTCGCACTGCGACTGCGCCAAGTAACTTTGCTATGAAGATAGGATTTTTACTCACGGCATTTTCTTCGCTCCGGCGAACGTAGTGTGATTGACAGGAAATGGGTGTTACTGGGCGGAAACACGGCGTTTTAGGGGCGTGTGGATGAAAACGCTACCGTTTCCGGAAAAAACGCAGGAGTGGCCGGAGAAACGGGGGAGTGTCTGAGCGAACGCTGGGTGTGTTTCTGACGTCAATCCAGGAACGACAAGCACTGAACTGATCGCACAGGCAGAGTAAGTGTGGAGCTACTCTAAAACTGCTAAGTAGTTTGTGATCGCAATAATGCGAATACATCGGTCGCAATTTTAGGATGCTAAGATACACTCCCAGTAGGCGTAGGCTTAGTGTGTGTAACTCTGCTAAATTCGCCTTGCGACCGATCAACTCGGAATGAGGGCCATTGTACAGTAACTTTTCATGGACTCTTTTATCAGATGCACAGGAGCAATGCAGATGAAGTGGCAGATTTTACATATGGGCTGCAGGACTGCAGTAGTCGTCGTCATCACCCCCCCAGTAAAAAAAAAACACCTCAGTGAGCCTGAGCCAGATGCAGCCTGAGCCTGCACTGGCTACACTGTGACTGACAGTGACTTCCTATTGGAAGTGCTACCTGTTAGTCACCTGTAGGATAGGCAGCCCCACTGGGAAGTGTTTTCACCTTCTGGGACTGCCAGGATGGGCTACGATTATCAGCGAGTGTGCTTCCTGCGGGAAGCCATTCCCTGCCTTTTGGGCAGCCCTATCCGGATTCTATGGGCTGCAGGTAATGCAGTCCATAGAAGCTAGGGTTTTGCACATGTACAGTCCCCACTGACGCTTGTTCACATGCACTTGTCCCGGTGCCTGCCAGATCCATTGTGCAGATGCCAGGACCAGCTTGGCTAGGGCACTCCTCCTACTGCAGACAGAAGAGGTAGAAGCTGCCACTGGATGTGACCCTTCTATTCAGTACTTGACTTTGTAAAGACCTGTCATAGAGATATGATGCACGGTTCAGCACATACAATGTGTGTTAAGGGAAATTGTGGCCAAAACCCCCAAAACTTTGGTTTTCAGACTTTGGGTGCATTTCCTATAAGAACAAAGCAATGGAATGTGATACGTTCCAGGGCTTAGATATGGTGAGTCATGCCAGCTTTCACTGCTGTTACACTATAGAAGCCTATGAGCTTTTTTCCACAGTTCCCTTGAAAGGGATCCAATTGGATCCCTCCCAGAACCCCCTGCAGCTGCAGAGTCACTCTGCGCATGTGCAGAGGAACTCTAGGGACGAAACTTGGAAGTCCCGACATCACAAAGGACAGCTCTTATCGGGAGATCTGTATTTTGCGTTACCAATTGCATATGTAAGCACATAAGTGATTAGTGTATGCGGTGAGTGGCGGGATGTAGCGCATCACGGATGCAATGCTTAGTATATCCCACCCAATGTCTGCCTTCATTGGCAGACATGATCTAGTTCTAGTGAAAATTCACCAAAACATTTTCTGTACTAATATTATCCATAACAGTTAAAATGATTCATCTTGGAAACATCTACATAACAACATGAAAAGTTCTGTCTGGCCTGATGCTATTCTGAGCTTTGTCATATGCTCTGTTCTGCTCATTAAAGTAGATCTGTCAGCATGAATTTACATGAACTGATTTAATGCTAGATCATGTTAGCCACTTATTACAAGCATTGCTGTAGTGTAAAAAAATCCCACCTGTCACCACCACTTAGGGGAGAAATATGAAAATGTAACCATGAGTCCTTATATTAATAGAGACAATAAGACGTTTAGTTGGATGTTGAATTGTACTGTTGAGGTTTCCTGTAATTGATTGCTCACTTCCAATAGTTTATTGTCCATGTGAGCTCTGGATTTCTGGCAATTTGGGTCTATAATGATGAAAGCTGCCTACTAAATTGCCACATCTGTATTCAACATAGGAGACAGGGGATTTATAGACTTGTGTTTATGTATTTTACAGCCACAGGGACACAATTAATGTTTAGGTTTCTAGGGGGTCATTCCGAGTTGTTCGCTCGCAAGCTGTTTTTAGCAGCATTGCACACGCTAAGCCGCCGCCTACTGGGAGTGAATCTTAGCATAGTAAAATTGCGAACAAAAGATTCGCAATATTGCGATTACACAAGTCTTAGCAGTTTCTGAGTAACTTCAACCTTACTCGGCATCTGCGATCAGTTCAGTGCTTGTCGTTCCTGGTTTGGCGTCACAAACACACCCAGCGTTCGCCCAGACACTCCTCCGTTTCTCCAGCCACTCCCGCGTTTTTCCCAGAAACGGTAGCGTTTTTTCACACACTCCCATAAAACGGCCTGTTTCCGCCCAGAAACACCCACTTCCTGTCAATCACATTACGATCACCAGAACGAAGAAAAAGCCGTGAGTAAAATACCTAACTTCATAGCAGATTTACTTGGCGCAGTCGCAGTGCGAACATTGCGCATGCGCACTAAGCGGAAAATCGCTGCGATGCGAAGAAATTTACCGAGCAAACAACTCGGAATGAGGGCCCTAGTGCGGACTCCTTTGTATGGCTTGTTGTACCCATGACAGACAGGGATAATTGGATCCAAAAGAATGTTTCCATCACTTTCGCCATCTAGTGGTTTGCTCTAGCAATGATAGCCAGAGACAATTGGATCCAAGAAAACACTTTCAGCACTAGTAGCCACTTAGGGCTTATTCTAACATGACTAGAGAGGTGCAGGCTGGAGCCTGTTATTCTGTGACATTACATTGTGGGAGATCTATCAAATCTCCTAAAAAGTGGAGATCTGCACACATGTAGGAAGAAGAGCACATACTGTAGAAACCAATCAGCTTCCACATAGCATTTATCAAGTGCATTCTATACAATGAGAGGTAGAAGCTGATTGGTTGCAATGGGCAATTTAGCCACTTCTCCACTCTTTAGGAGGATTGGTACATGTTAACATTACCAGCTGATCATTATGAAAGTAATGGCATAAACGTGGCTTTATTTGATTAGAATGTGGTTGATGGATATGAGGAGTGCTCAGGTTACAATGTACAGATGGATCTGCACTCATCTAGTGCGGCCCCATCGCATACGTGCCTCCCGGCATGACTAGGCGACACATCCACCCAGCTCCGCCGGGAGTGCACAGAGATGCTCTCCCATTCTAGTGAATGGGGCACCCATTGTGACAGAAAGAAGCCAGTCCCTCTTGCTAGGAGTACAGGATATTGCATAGTCCCCCGTAGCCCAGTGTGACAGAAAGAGGCCAGTCCCTGGTGCTGGGTGTACAGGATATTGCATAGTCTCCAGTAGCCCAGTGTGACAGAAAGAGGCCAGTCCCTGGTGCTGGGTGTACAGGATATTGCATAGTCTCCAGTGGCCCAGTGTGACAAAAAGAGGCCAGTCCCTGGTGCTGGGTGTACAGGATATTGCTTAGTCTCCAGTAGCCCAGTGTGACAGAAAGAGGCCAGTCCCTGGTGCTGGGTGTACAGGATATTGCATAGTCCCCAGTAGCCCAGTGTGACAGAAAGAGGCCAGTCCCTGGTGCTGGGTGTACAGGATATTGCATAGAAATTCAAATGGGTTTGGAGAGATGACTAGCCGGGCGCAATGCAGCTAAGGTGTAAAAGGCCCAAGTAAATGTCACCACATTTAAAACAAAGAATACAATACAAGAGTGTTAGGCCTCTACTGCACACTCAGCGCAATAACCATATATCTATATATATATACACACGTCCCTTTGTTCTTTTTCTTATTCTTAGATGTTGATGAATCCTTCTTTCAGATCTTCTAAGGACTTGATCTCTATTCCGTGAACTCCAAAATGTGAAGACAAATAAAAAATAATAACAACCACCAATGTGTAGTATTCTCTAATTTGTAACAAGTCCTATATCAATTGTCTTTATATTGCAGTCTTAGTTCCAGCGTACCAGGACTCACACAAAATCAGATTAGTATGTGCCCATAAAGGTATCTTTATCCCTTTTTACTTTCAGTCATCCAGTGTCCAATTCACCATACAATGTGACGATAATATAATGTGCTAAAGTGAAGAACAGTCTGACTGGGAGCGTACCCTCAGACTCACATAGAAAATGCAAACTGCACACACATCTAGGTTTCTTTAGGGTGTCGCGCACTGCGTACCCGAACTCACACTGCCCGAAGAAGGATGACTCTCATAAAGGTATCTTTCAAAAAATTGTAGACCCTCAGTCCTTTCTCCTCCCAGAGTTCTTGTGTGTTCAGTGTTACCGTGAAAACAATAAAAATACAATAATGTGTAGAACGTTCTTGTCGAACCAAAAAAAAATTCTACAAGAACAAGCCTATTCGTACCTAAACACAAAACATAACTTGTGCCAAAACGAAGGAGCTAGTTATGTCCTTCCTCGTATTCCCTTTATGTGTAAAGCTCTATCACCACGTGTAAAAAGCCAGTGGAAGAGAGATTTGTTGAAAACGGAAATCATATGGGACGCGTACCCCAAAACTCACAGAAACAATTCATATGGTAAGTGCATCAAGGTATCTTTACGGTGTCTTGTATAGCGTACCAAAACTCACACAATGGGATGTAGAATGACTCCTATAAAGGTATCTTTTGAAAACTGATTTTCTCTTGTTCATATGTCTCCACCCTTTTCGGTTGTATATGAGCTCAGTAGAACAAGGAAAAAGAAGAAAAATACAAGACTGTGTAGAAGGTTCTAGGTTGTGCAAATAATTTCACCAAAGATGATTCAATCAGAGCGTACCCCACTCACAAAGATAGGGACAGGTATGCACATATCAAGGTATCTTTCATGTATTCTTAATCCCAGTAGATCAGATTATGTATATAGGACAGAACCCCCTGAAGAGGAATGATCACTCAAAGGATGCATACCACAACACTCACAGAGGTAAGATAGGAATCAAGCACATAATGGTATCTTTAGTGTATATGATATCCCAAGAAGTTCCGTACCCAGACTCACACTCTGAAGTGGAATGCAGCTCCTATCAAGGTATCTTTAACTTTGTGCTCAGAGGAGTATAATTCCTTCAAGTTTATGTCCACCCAAGAGGCATGTATCCATAGGTTTTTTCCATAAAAAACAGATTTATTGATACAAACGACAAAAGTCCATAGGACGGAAAACCATCCGCATAAAAAAATAAAAAATCAATAAAAATGTCCCAAGAAAAAGATACACAGATCTTGATAAAGGTCACATGACCGAAACGCGTTGATTTTGCCATCAGGAGTGTGAGTAGCCAACTTCAATTTTAATCTGTGTATCTTTTTCTTGGGACATTTTTATTTCTTTTTTATTTTTTTATGCGGATGGTTTTCCGTCCTATGGACTTTTGTCGTTTGTATCAATAAATCTGTTTTTTATGGAAAAAAACCTATGGATACATGCCTCTTGGGTGGACATAAGCTTGAAGGAATTATACTCCTCTGAGCACAAAGTTAAAGATACCTTGATAGGAGCTGCATTCCACTTCAGAGTGTGAGTCTGGGTACGGAACTTCTTGGGATATCATATACACTAAAGATACCATTATGTGCTTGATTCCTATCTTACCTCTGTGAGTGTTGTGGTACGCATCCTTTGAGTGATCATTCCTCTTCAGGGGGTTCTGACCTATATACATAATCTGATCTACTGGGATTAAGAATACATGAAAGATACCTTGATATGTGCATACCTGTCCCTATCTTTGTGAGTGGGGTACGCTCTGATTGAATCATCTTTGGTGAAATTATTTGCACAACCTAGAACCTTCTACACAGTCTTGTATTTTTCTTCTTTTTCCTTGTTCTACTGAGCTCATATACAACCGAAAAGGGTGGAGACATATGAACAAGAGAAAATCAGTTTTCAAAAGATACCTTTATAGGAGTCATTCTACATCCCATTGTGTGAGTTTTGGTACGCTATACAAGACACCGTAAAGATACCTTGATGCACTTACCATATGAATTGTTTCTGTGAGTTTTGGGGTACGCGTCCCATATGATTTCCGTTTTCAACAAATCTCTCTTCCTCTGGCTTTTTACACGTGGTGATAGAGCTTTACACATAAAGGGAATACGAGGAAGGACATAACTAGCTCCTTCGTTTTGGCACAAGTTATGTTTTGTGTTTAGGTACGAATAGGCTTGTTCTTGTAGAATTTTTTTTGGTTCGACAAGAACGTTCTACACATTATTGTATTTTTATTGTTTTCACGGTAACACTGAACACACAAGAACTCTGGGAGGAGAAAGGACTGAGGGTCTACAATTTTTTGAAAGATACCTTTATGAGAGTCATCCTTCTTCGGGCAGTGTGAGTTCGGGTACGCAGTGCGCGACACCCTAAAGAAACCTAGATGTGTGTGCAGTTTGCATTTTCTATGTGAGTCTGAGGGTACGCTCCCAGTCAGACTGTTCTTCACTTTAGCACCTTATATTATCGTCACATTGTATGGTGAATTGGACACTGGATGACTGAAAGTAAAAAGGGATAAAGATACCTTTATGGGCACATACTAATCTGATTTTGTGTGAGTCCTGGTACGCTGGAACTAAGACTGCAATATAAAGACAATTGATATAGGACTTGTTACAAATTAGAGAATACTACACATTGGTGGTTGTTATTATTTTTTATTTGTCTTCACATTTTGGAGTTCACGGAATAGAGATCAAGTCCTTAGAAGATCTGAAAGAAGGATTCATCAACATCTAAGAATAAGAAAAAGAACAAAGGGACGTGTGTATATATATATAGATATATGGTTATTGCGCTGAGTGTGCAGTAGAGGCCTAACACTCTTGTATTGTAGGATATTGCATAGTCTCCAGTAGCTCAGTGTGACAGAAAGAGGCCAGTCACTGGTGCTGGGTGTACAGGATATTGCATAGTCTCCAGTGGCCCAGTGTGACAAAAAGAGGCCAGTCCCTGGTGCTGGGTGTACAGGATATTGCTTAGTCTCCAGTAGCCCAGTGTGACAGAAAGAGGCCAGTCCCTGGTGCTGGGTGTACAGGATATTGCATAGTCTCCAGTAGCCCAGTGTGACAGAAAGAGGCCAGTCCCTGGTGCTGGGTGTACAGGATATTGCATAGTCCCCAGTAGCCCAGTGTGACAGAAAGAGGCCAGTCCCTGGTGCTGGATGTACAGGATATTGCATAGTCTCCAGTAGCCCAGTGTGACAGAAAGAGGCCAGTCCCTGGTGCTGGGTGTACAGGATATTGCATATTACCAGGTGGCTCAGGCTATTATATAGAATGCAGTTCCCTGGTGATGAATATATTACTGTTCTCAGGTAGCCCAGTGTGACAGAAAGAGGCCAGTCCCTGGTGCTGGGTGTACAGGATATTGCATATTACCAGGTGGCTCAGACTATTATATAGAATGCAGTTCCCTGGTGATGAATATATTACTGTTCTCAGGTAGCTCAGTGTGACAGAAAGAGGCCAGTCACTGGTGGTGAATGTACAATATGTTGCATAGTTCCAGCTGTTCATAAGAGCCCAGCATGTGGTTGCAAATGAGCATTATCTATATACAGTATCATCTGCTCTATAGTGACCAAAAGTACAATGCAGAGCCTACTCATATTTCCACAATGTTCTTTATCTGAGCTGCTTTGTTTCCACTCTTTCACTGTTATGCAGAAATCTGTCCTCACTCATCTTCACATTCAGAGGCCTCTGGTATAGAAAGTGAACTGCTATTAGCCAATATGGTGATAGCTGCTCAATGACTTGGCAGGACCACTTAGTCATTCAGTGCTCCTGCCTGTCTTGTGACTGTGGGGCAAGTGAAGGCTTTCCCTCCCCTGTGTACCAACATCTAGGAGATTTAAGATCCTGGTGAAAAGGTATGATACAGTATTTTGCTGAAGTACAGTATGGAAGGTTTTGCATCTATTTAATATATACTTATACAGCATAGTATCATGCTACCTTTGGTTGTGTTCTCATACTGATACCAGTGTAACTGTAAATTCTATAATGAAGGTAAAATGATTTATGTCTTACACACTTCTTGAATTTCCTTAACACGTTTTCCATCTTAGTGAGCCCATTTCCTTAATCAATAACAATTTCCTGAATCAGAGGCAATGTAGGATATTCTGTGCATATCTTCTCCCAGCAGCTCTCTGTTAGTCCTTGTTTCCTTCATGCTTATTAACTACGTAATGTTTTATATTATATTTTCTTTATTTACTGTCACGGTTCTTATCTCCATGGAGGTGCATTTTTTCTGCTCTGGAAGCTTTCACATACAAATTTCAATTATATCAAAGCTAATAGCTGTCTAATATAGACATTGCCATAATTTATTTAAGCTCAGGGACTCAGTGAATTTGTTTTAAATAGAGCAGAGCTATACTTTTCAGCTCCGGTTAATTATTATCAATTAGCATTAATTTGATGGGGGAGATCAATTATGAAATAGCTGAGGCTCTGTAGAGAATACTAATACTTGCATTGTCCGTAGCATGAGTATTCTGAGACCATCATTAACCTATCGCATGTTGGAGGGACCTACAATTACAAACCGCTGACACCTCAATTTTAGTTGGTACCACAGTGGAATAAAAACTTCTTTACTCTTCAGTGGCAAATAGAACCAAAGAGAAAGAAAGTATTCCTCAGTGGCGCACCCGCGGATTGATACAGAACAATAAGGAACTTTAAGTCACATACTAAGGAATGACCCCAAATATATAAAATATAGCTTTTAATAGTATCATATTTAAACCTAGTGGAATATAAAGTCACCAAAATAAATTTAGTGTGCAAAAAATAATATAAACAAAAAAATGAATAAAAAATTGATGGACTGTTAGTCTTTGTATATCTGCTTGCTGTTAATAGCAATATTAAACAATTCTTTGATATTATTGTGTGTGTCTATCACAATAGAAGCATTTGTTACTTCAGATTCATATACTCTTTACAGTAAATTCATATTGGAATAAATTATTCTGTCTAAATCCTGTGTGTCTAAAAGTTTGTTACTTATTTGTTACAGTACAAATATGAACTCGAGCCTGTAGAACATTTAGATATTCAGTGACAAACACAGGATGTCTAGAGGGGGGTTTCCTAATGTAGTCCACAGTCTCCCACTCTGTGGAACATTGGAGCAGGTGTCGGAGTCCGGGGGAGCGGTAGAAAAATCTAGTAACCTTGGACATTAATGTAAACATTGGTCTTTTTATACATTGGATACTACCACTGGGCATGTGCAGCAGCACTGCTCTGTCCCTTAAACTGCATGATGTGGCGGCAGCTCTAGTAATTGTATCCCCCCCCCCCCCTGCATTTGCCTGTGCTCTTTTACCAAATCTCTATAATTTAATTGAATAGAAAATGTTTATTTCGTCAATGTAAACAAAAATAATTTAAGTCACCATAAGAATTTAAATTCAAGTTTTATGATGTATTTTATATAGTAACTATGAACAAGACAAACAACCTAAAAAATGGAATGCTGACCGTATGCCGCATCAGGATATCATGAAAGCAGCAGAAATGTTGCCACTGTAGGGGTTCCAATATTGTAAATTATCCTGACCCCCTACACCCAGAGGTATAATTGCCCACCTTTTAATCCTCATTGTCAGGACATCTCATAAAATACAAGCAATAAGGATTGGGGGTTGTGATGATGTGCTTTTTATCATGATGTAATGATATGATTTGTATACTACACAATGTGGTGATTCTCATCATTGTGCAGCAGAAAGTAAGGCCATGATGACACAATTTGCAATGAATTGCGTCATCAAGGCCCCACCCATTTCACAAGGGGAGGGGGCAGGATCTTCCTAATCCAGTAGTCCTGCAAAGGTCAATGAACTAGTATTGAAGTGGTGGTGGTGGGGTGGGGGTGTATGGGCTATGGTGGCTTGGGGGAGGGTAAGGGTAAGGATACATTTCCCTTTTTTCTTTTTTAATTGCAGTCTGTGAATCTTGAGCCAAAATTCATCCGGATTTCAGCTAACAGAATTTCTGTAGTTTTATACAGCTCTTGTTGTCTGTACACAGAATAACATTTCCTATGTTTGCATTTTCCAGTGGTAATAAATATATCAGTGACTGACAGCTATCATAGCGGAATAAGGATCATAGGTCTATAGTTGTTAGTATTCATAAACTTGCACATCTTATATATTTGGATTATGGTAGAGATTATTAATACAGATACTACCAAGATTCCAGGTTTATATTTCAATCTCTTGCAATATATTATATTATTACATTTTATGACTTCACTGCTTATGGAGCAATGTTGTGGCTTTTCCATTATTGTGTAGGAATATTTAAAACCGATCCACACACATTGTGAAGCTTCCAGTATATGAGAGAGGGATAAATATGGGATTTGTCTTCCCAGATAGATTTCTAGTCTGTTTCATAAGATTTGATGTGCAGATTAGCCGTGCAATAGTTTACATAACAATATGTTTACGGCCTTACTTAAATTACAGATATAATCCACATACTGAGCAATATGTCACTTTATTGCATCTTTTAAAAAAATTAAACGTGATTTATAAGTTACCATTTTGTTTAGTAAATTACATTCAGGGCTGTAACTAGTGGTATGTGAACCGCGCTGTTGCACAGAGTGCATGGCTATGGGGGCAGTGAGCCCCGTAACAAGGTGCCACTGTGCCCTGTGCATCACCTGCCCCATGGACGGTGCTCAACCCATCATATCTAATCAACTCAGAGGGCACATGAGTGGGTCCACTGATCGGATCACTAGCTGCTGGTCAGATCAACTTATAGCTGCTCCAAGCAGCAGCACAGCTCCACGGCACTAGGGAATAAGGGGTCTATTCATGAAGCAGTGAAAAGTGTGGAGAAGTGAGCCAGAGGAGAAGTTGCCCATGGCAACCAATCGGCATTGACGTAACATATAAAATTTGCATACTATACAATTGTACGGAGTAGCCAATTGGTTGCCACGGGCAACTTCTCCACAGGCTCACTTCTCCACGCTTTTCACTGCTTCATGAATAGAACCCTAAGACATACTCTCCCCGCACAGTGTGGGAGCAGAGAACTGGAGGAGGCATGCTGCAGCAGAGGACTGCTACCACCTTCAGGCCGCATATCCCACCTTATAGCCCTGGGGGCAGCAACATCGCTTTCCCCAATGGCCCTTGCTTCTGTCTAGCAGGGTGCCTGGAACTGCAGTCACTATTGCTGATGCAGTGCTGCCCACAGTGCCTTTTGCATGTTCAAGGCACGATCCCTGCAGTCTGTACAGGGCACTCTGGGCAGTGCTGCACTTCCTGGTCCTGCAACCTTCCTCTGTGTGATGGTATGCTCTCAGCAGGTAGGACAGGCACTGCTGCCCTGTTACACCGCTGGTTACAGGACACACTTTGGATACTTTGAGGCTGAAGCAGTATAAACCTACAGTAGGTCAAAATTCTGCAATGAACCAAAAAACAGACTGATGGTAGGATTTTTGTGCTTTCCCCTGAAGGATATATTTTACCCAAATAAATATGCACACTTCCAAACTAGTTGGGGTACAAGCAGTATATTACATTTATTGGGAAAAAAGGGGAGTGCACTGTTCACAAGGCAAGAAAATTGGAGTTATAATATATGTGGGCAAAAGTGAAATATTGAATTGCTACCCCCATTTCCGGATTTTGGAAAGCACCATACCTGGACATGAATACAGCGTTGTCAGCCACACCATCAATTTTCAGATGTGTGGACAACTTCCGGTCCCTGTGGAACACAGGGTTAACAGTGGAAAGCATACTGCCTACTTCCATTTGCAGCAATGGAACACAAGACGGGGACCACTTCCAGTTAGCAGTGAGCTTGCCGCTCACTTCCGGTCATGGTAATGGAACGGAAAACATATGGAAACACAGGGGGCAAAACTGTGTATTATGGCAAGATATGCACTTGAAAAAGGACCTGTATGATCCGAAACGCGTTGTGCTGGTTGCCATGCTGAACTACTGAACTTCTAAGGACCCTTTTTAATTATCTGGGTAAAACTCAGTGGTGTTTTGCTGAAAGGCCTAGCTACATGAACCTCATTACACCAGTATTAGGCACACACCACCATCCCTATGGGGTATGAAGAAGGAGTGGGTATGAAAAAGGAGTATCTTTTTTAATGCACTTTCTTTTTTATGCATTTTATTGTATGTATTTTATGTATGTGTAGTTGCACTTTTAAGTGTGTGTAATGTTTACAAATAGGCGGTGCACTGTGACACTTTATCTTGCCTTGTGAACAATGCACTCCCTTTTTTCCCAATAAATGTAATATCCTGCTTGAACCCCAAATGGTTTGGAAGTGTGGATATTTATTTGGGTAAAATATATAATTTAGGAGAAAGCACAAAAATCCTACCATAATTCTTTTTTTGGGGGTTTATCTATCTACACATGTTTTGAGTGCTTTACTTGTTGGATGATAGGATTTGCTGCATATGTTCCTGTCAACTGCGCAGATTAAATAATCCACTTCTCTATTTCTCTCAAATTCTGCAATTATTGTGCCAATCAATATATTCTCGCCTGCTCAGTCCGATTATTGCAGTGTGTATACAGAACTTGATGGTTGTTTCACAAACCAGTTGGATCGTCTCCTGCTATAACAAGTGATCACAACATATGTTGGTCTCGATGAGCAAATAGTGTCACAAATGCAGCCCGATCAACCGCATTTAAAAACATCTCCACAATGGGGGTCATTCCGAGTTGTTCGCTCGCAAGCTGTTTTTAGCAGATTTACTCACGCTAAGCCGCCGCCTACTGGGAGTGAATCTTAGCATCTCAAAATTGAGAACGACGTATTCGCAATATTGCGATTACACCTCTCTTAGCAGTATCTGAGAAGCTCCAGACTTACTCGGCATCTGCGATCAGTTCTGTGCTTGTCGTTCCTGGTTTGACGTCACAAACACACCCAGCGTTCGCCCAGACACTCCTCCGTTTCTCCAGCCACTCCCGCGTTTTTCCCAGAAACGGTAGCATTTTTCCGCACACACCCATAAAACGGCCAGTTTCCGCCCAGAAACACCCACTTCCTGTCAATCACATTACGATCGCCTGAACGATGAAAAAGCCGTGAGTAAAATTCCTAACTTCATAGCAAATTTACTTGGCGCAATCGCAGTGCGAACATTGCGCATGCGCACTAAGCGGAAAATCGCTGCGATGCGAAGAAATTTACCGAGGGAACAACTCGTAATGACCCCCAATGTCATTTATTATTCAGATAGGAATGATAATTGTGTGGTGTGTGTATACAGCAAATCGGACATCTATGGGATAATTTCAGCTGTAATAAAAAAAGAAAAAATAATCATGGATAATTTTTCTTATCTGTCTGGTGTGTATCTAGTTTAAGTGTTATGCCAACTGGCATAGCATATTTTAAATGATTTCATACGCATATGATCAGAACACTGGCACACACATATATATATATATATATATATATATATATATATATATGTGTAATACCCGCTTTGCAAGATATTACTTTATATCTGACATTGGGGGGTCATTCCAAGTTGATCGCTCGCTAGCTACTTTTTGCAGCTGTGCAAATGCATAGTTGCCGCCCACAGGGGAGTGTATTTTAGTGGTGCAATTGTGCGAATGCTATTGCAGCCGAGCAGTACAAAAACAGTTTGTGCAGTTTCTGAGTAGGTCTGAATTTACTCAGCCGCTGCGATCACTTCAGCCTGTCTGGTCCCGGAATTGACGTCAGACACCCACCCTGCAAACGCTTGGACATGCCTGCATTTTTCCAACCACTCCCTGAAAATGGTCAGTTGACACCCATAAACACCTTCTTCCTGTCAATCTTCTTGCAATCAGCTGTGCGAATGGATTCCTCGTTAAATCCATCGCCCAGCAACAATCCACTTTGTACCCGTACGAGCGCCTGCACATTGCGGTGCATACGCATGTGCAGTATCACTGTGTTGTGAAAAATGGCAGCGTGCGATCAGGTCGGAATGACCCCCACTCTGCAGTGCACTACAGCAGCGCATTTCTGTCATTTCACTGGTAGATAATTTCCAACAGTTTCTGCAGCTGCTCAAGAGGTCAGGAGGTGGTCACATGACCAATGTCAGGTGTGACAGTTGTTGGTGGTTAGGTGGCCATTTTAGGGAGAGGACGGTGGCTGGTCTGGTGTGAGGAGGTGCTGCGCAGGTTACCTGTAAAAGCCACTGTCCCCAGTGACCAGAGTTAGAGAAATGGCAACCAGAGAGCAGTGAGAGGTTCCCGCAGCATATCCACAGCTTCAAATAATCGCAGCTGACATGGGAGTGTGGTGATGTAGCTCCCATCCCCTACAGGGGCGGACGTGAGGCAGCTCCCAGCCTGAGAAAGGGGACGGTGCTTCAGTGAACACAGTGAAGAGGAGCTGGTGAGAAAACACTGAATACATTGCACCTTTTAGATCCAGGAACCCTTACTAAGAATATTCTATCAGCAGTTTACCCCCTTCTTACTGCAGCTGCTGTTAAATCATTTAGCATTACAGACTTACAGTTTAGAGACTGTGAAAAGAGGACAGCATACGTGCCTATACTTATTTATGCATGCCATGATCATACACTCAGTATCAGCTGCCACGCTTCTAGTGAGCCCAAGGACAGTCATTTCATCTGTAACAGTTATATTTTAGCAGCCAACACAGTGGTATGGACCAGTAGCTGCAGGCGGGACACATTTAGCGGCTTAGATACTTAGCGATTCAGGCACATTCAGCAACTCACCCTTAAAAGCATAGAGGTGAGCAGGGGCTAAGTCTGAACCAAGTGATCCAGTTAACCTAGCTAGGTTCACCAGAGTGTTGCAGAGATTATGGTCAGTCTTCACTAAGGAACAGTTCTTTAGATCCACTGTAATAAACTACAGCTTGCTAGTAACACATTGGGCTCTGAGACTACCCAGGGAGTAATTTGGAAGATTTAGCAGTCTCCACAGTTACTCCAGCTGCATGCAAGGTAACATTGTTGCAATTTCTCACAGACAGAACTCCAGCACCAAGACCTCTGGCTACACGGAATAAGCTGCCATTCTTCTTGTGTGATTTCTCAGTTATTACTTTTAGCATACCAGGATTCAGTGATTAATCTCAGAAGATTGACTATCTAGAGAAAGTGCACTATACAGTAACTACGAAATATCTATGTATACTTATATGAACATTACAGAGGCTGCAAAGGGGCCCCAATTGAAAGGTAATTGTTACTGTGAATGCTATTCTAAATTTGTTTTTTATTAATAGGATTGTTATTCACTAAATATTGTGCATTGCAATACGTTTTTATGTAAGCAACATATGTTGAGTATTATACGAATACTGTTTAGCAGTTGACTACTCAAAGTTTCACAGTAAAGGAAGAACTTACACTGAAGTGTTACAGTTGAATAAAATTCCAGTCTGTAGATATTGTCATTAATGTCTGTACAAAAGGTATTTTAAAATAAAAGTGTATCCTAAATTGCAATGATACTTACCTTGGTGGGTATTACATATGAGCCATCCAGATTTCAGTGATTCTGCCTGCTGGCTTCTAGATGCTACAACATAAGGGGGGTACTCACGGAGCGATATTCTAAGCAATCTGACTAGATTGCTTAGAATATCGGCAGGATCGCTCCGTGTGTAGCCCCCTCGGCGATAGCGATGCGCGGCCCCGCACATCGCTATCGCCGCTGCTAGATTGGCCTGCATGCAGGCCAATCTAGCGGGTCGCTCACTTCACCCGCTGGGTGAAGTGAGCGGCCCCCCCGTCTCCCCCCGCACGCTCAGCACAGATCGCGCTGTGCTGAGCGGCAGGAGAGATGTGTGCTGAGCGGTTCGCTCAGCACGCATCTCTCCTTGATCGGCCCGTGAGTACTGGGCTATAGGCTATGGGGTAGATTTACTAAAGTGCAGGATATCAGAAATGGAGATGTTGCCCATAGTAACCAATCAGATTCTACCTATCATTTATCTTGCACCTTCTAGAAGATAATAGCTATAATCTGATTGGTTGCTATGGGCAACATCTCCACTTCAGAAAACCCGCACTTTAGTAAATATTCCCCTAAGTATCTATTCTGCCCCTCAAATGCCCACTCGGCTAGGAT
The DNA here is from genome assembly GCF_028390025.1 of Pseudophryne corroboree. Taxonomy (NCBI): domain Eukaryota; kingdom Metazoa; phylum Chordata; class Amphibia; order Anura; family Myobatrachidae; genus Pseudophryne; species Pseudophryne corroboree. Next base: position 218,609,694 of record NC_086450.1, read on the forward strand.
CACCCCTGATCCACACAGCTCAGCCATTCAGGAGATGCTACATTTTACATTCCTACATCCACTCCTGGAGCTCAGCAATATCTATGTTGTTTACAGTGTGCTTTCGCCTATGTAGTTGTGAGTGATAAACTGTCCCTTCACACACATTGCATATCCTTTACAATTGTCCCTTACTACAGTTATAGGTCATAGTTTATAGCCTGTGCACTGTATGTACTGTTTTCATGCATGTTTTCATTTTACTGCACAGAGACCTTAATGTACCTACAGCTGTTATGTAGGCGTTAGAGGTTAATGTATGAGAATTAACACTTGCTGCAGGCCCAGCTTACTCATAACCAGTGCCGTTTCTAGCGGCGGGCGAGCCGTGCAACCGCACGGGGCGCCCGCCGCGGCACTTCAGGTGTTATTTCCCCTCTCCTCCCTCTCCCCGAGCGCTCCTGCTCGAGGGGGCGGAGTTTCGTGAAATGACGCGTTTGCGTCGTGACGTCATGACGCAAACGCGTCATTCCACGAAGCCCCGCCCCCCGAGCAGGAGCGCTCGGGGAGAGGGAGGAGAGAAGCCTGGAAGGAGGCGGCGGCGGCCGGCGCGAGGGACGTCCGGCGGCGGGATCCGAAGAGCGGAACATGTAAGTATATCTCTCTCTCTCCCCCTTCCTTCCCCCCCACCACTTGACACCTGCCTGCCACACTGGGGATACCTGCCTGCCACACTGGGGATACCTGCCTGCTGCACTGTGTAAAATGGGGACACCTGCCTTTCACGCTGTGTAAAATGGGGGCCTGCCTGCCACGCTGTGTAAAATGGGGGCCTGCCTGCCGCACTGTGTAAAATGGGGACATCTGCCTCACTGTGTAAAATGGGGACACCTGCCTGCCGCACTGTGTAAAATGGGGACACCTGTCTGCCGCACTGTGTAAAATGGGGACACCTGTCTGCCGCACTGTGTAAAATGGGGACACCTGCCTGCCGCACTGTGTAAAATGGGCGCCTGCCTGCCGCACTGTGTAAAATGGGGACACCTGCCTCACTGTGTAAAATGGGGACACCTGCCTCACTGTGTAAAATGGGGATACCTGCCAGCGTACTGTGTAAAATGGGGATATCTACCTTCCGCACTGTGTAAAATGGGGATACCTGCCTGCGTACTGTGTAAAATGGGGATATCTGCCTTCCGCACTGTGTAAAATGGGGATACCTGCTTGCCACACTTTGTAAAATGGGGATACCTGCCTGCCGCGGTGTGTAAAATGGGGATATCTGCCTGCCGCACTGTGTAAAATGGGGATACCTGCCTGCGTACTGTGTAAATATGGGGATATCTGCCTGCTGCGCTCTGTAAAATGGGGACACCTGCCTGCCGCACTGTGTAAAATGGGGACACTTGGCTGCTGTAATGTGTAAAATGGGGACTTTTTTTTTTTTTCCCCCCTGTGGTGGGCGTGATGATATCAGATGAGGCCACGCCTTGTCGGGAGCGCGCGCGCCTCCGGCGCGCGCATACTTTTTCTTTTTATAGCTATATGGGGGGGACGCAATTTTTTTTATAGCAATGGGGGGGGGGCGCATTTTTAAATCTCGCACTGGGAGCCAAATTGTCTAGAAACGGCCCTGCTCATAACCCTGAGTGAGCTTATAGTTGCTATATGCCCAGAATCCCAAATGTTGCTGTTAAGCACAAAATCCAAACTTTTGCTTAAGAATAAGAGAATAAAACAACAACTTTCACAGCAACATAGAGAGAAATACAGATTAATAGATGAGATGGTGGTGCAAAATGTTTTTTTTTAATTGTTGTACATTTCTGTTAAAATACTATACTAAAATTTACAGTTCATAGCCATTTTAACAAAACTGCAAATGAGTACAATATACCTTAAAAAGCATTAAATATGAGTCAAATAAAGCCCTTAAAATATGTTTGATATGATCAGGGTTGCTATTTGTAATCTGGTTGCAAAACAGAAAAATAAAAAGTTGCAGAGGTACAGTGGTACAGTGGTGATGCGTAGCTACAGAATGTAGTTATGAGATCGGTGGGTGGGATCCCGGCGGTCAGCATACTGATGGCGTAATCCCGACTGCCAGAATGCCGACAGGGGTTCAAGGGCTATTCCTATTCGTGGGTGTCCACGACAGCCAAGGATAAGAAATAGAACCTGTGGTGAGCGCAGCGAACGCCCGAGCTCGCAAAGGGATTCATTGCATTTTCCCCCCTGTTGGCATTCTGGCAGTTGGGATCCCGGCGTTGGTATGCTGATTGCCGGGATCCCGAATGCCAGTCTTGCATACCCAACGCATATCTACTTAACACACCAAGCAGCAGAAATTAGGATGTAGTGGCCCCTAAAGGGCTCCATATGTGACATTCCCTGCACATACTCAAAAAAGCAGAATGAGGACCTTGGGAGCAGATGGGCCCACATTGCCAGGCCCCAAAGTAACCAGGTGGACTGCTATGCTAAGAGTTATGCCATGTCTATGCATACTTGCCTACTTTTTTAAATATTCAAGAAGAACAAAAACATAAAGATAAGAACAGCAGCCATGATCTTGTTATACACATCTTTCTTATTCTTCTTCCCAGTGTTTCCACCAGGGTGGCCAGATACATCATCACAGTGGTGCATGGCATCAGGGAGAATACAGCTATATCATGGAGTCTCTGTGACATTCAGTAAGAGTTGTCAAGTATGAGTATAGTGTTCTGTCTGAGTAGTCACTACTGTCTCATACAACTGAACTCCACTAAATCTTAGCCAAAAGACAGAGAAGCAGGAGTGTTGGAAGGTTACCATTTACTCTATGTCCTAGCCCCCAGCAATACTCAGCACATTGCTCTAATAGAGATGATCAATGTGTCATGTTATGGTGACAATATGTTGTTATTATCAACCAGTATATAATAAGGGAATATTAATTTACATAATATATTTCCACAAAATAAATAATAATAATAATAATAATAATAATAATAACAATAATAATAATACTACAGGTTGAGTATCCCATATCCAAATATTCCGAAATACGGAATATTCCGAAATACGGACTTTTTTGAGTGAGAGTGAGATAGTGAAATCTTTGTTTTCTGTGGCTCAATGTACACAAACTTTGTTTAATACACAAAGTTATTAAAAATATTGTATTAAATGACCTTCAGGCTGTGTGTATAAGGTGTATATGAAACATAAATGAATTGTGTGAATGTAGACACACTTTGTTTAATGCACAAAGTTATTAAAAATATTGGCTAAAATGACCTTCAGGCTGTGTGTATAAGGTGTATATGTAACATAAATGCATTCTGTGCTTAGATTTAGGCCCCATCACCATGATATCTCATTATGGTATGCAATTATTCCAAAATACGGAAAAATCCGATATCCAAAATACCTCTGGTCCCAAGCATTTTGGATAAGGGATACTCAACCTGTAATAATAATAATATATGGTTGTGCTATGCTGAGCTCATAATGGAAAATCCCAGTGCTCACAGCCACAAGGGTTAGCAAATCTGTTCCTGTGAGAAAACAAAATCCTGTGTTCAATGGATTACATTATTGTACAGTTGGGTGCACACTATCAGATGTGTGTGACAGAGTGATTATCCGATCGGCGTGTAGTGTACACATACACACGGAGCCTGAAATTGCTCAGTATGTACTTTCTTCAGATCTCCTTAATGGGATCAGCAGGTCGTGAACAAGACAGCACATACAGCACATCAGATTCCGACCTTACCATCTGACCACTGCAGCAGCGTTTGAAGCCATAAGCGTATCTATAATTGGCGCCAAGTGTGCACACTCTGCACCAATATAACTCAGTGGCGTCATGAGGTGGGTGCGGGGGGTGTGGCCCGCACCCGGGTGTCACCCTTCAATAGGGTGACAAAGGGAGCCGCACACTCACACGCACGAACCTCCATCCCCTGACATGACAAAGACAAAGCCTGGTGGTCCACGGCTGCGGCTACACCCCCTCCTCCCAGGCCCCGCCTCCTAAAGCCCGCTGCCCGACATTCTCACCTGTCAGTGAGATCAGCAGGCAGCAGCCACAGAGCCATGCAGGCAGTGCTCTGGCCGCCCCTCCCCTCTCCTCCAGACTCCACTCTCTCCTCACTTGGGTCCTGACTGAGCCTGACAGTAACACACACAAGCTCCGCCTCCCACACTGTCCTACAGGAGGAAGGAGCTGCTGCTGCTGATATTGCTGCATGATACCAGGTAACTTCTATAAATGCTCCACGATGAGCAGAATCGATTTATGAAATGTATGTGTGTGTGTGTCTGTATGGGGGTAAATGTGTTAATGGGCATTTGGATGTACAAATTGTTGGGTTGAGTGCTGGGGGGGGAGCTAATTGGGGCTGTGTGAGTGTAGTATGAGTGTTGTATGGGTGCCACTGTGTGAGCGTAGTATGAGTGCTGTGTAGTATGGGTGCTGTGTGAGTTTAGTATGAGCGCTGTGTGAGCGTAGTATGGGTGCCACTGTGTGAGTGTAGTATGGGTGCTATGTGAGCGTAGTATGGGTGCCACTGTGTGAGCGTAGTATGAGTGCTGTGTAGTATGGGTGCTGTGTGAGTTTAGTATGAGCGCTGTGTGAGCGTAGTATGGGTGCCACTGTGTGAGTGTAGTATGGGTGCTATGTGAGCGTAGTATGGGTGCCACTGTGTGAGTGTAGTATGGGTGCTGTGTGACGTAGTATGGGTGCTGCTGTGTGAGTGTAGTATGAGTGCTGTGTGAGTGTATTATGAGTGCTGTGTGAGTGTAGTATGGGTGCCACTGTGTGAGCGTAGTATGAGTGCTGTGTAGTATGGGTGCTGTGTGTGAGTTTAGTATGAGCGCTGTGTGAACGTAGTATGGGTGCCACTGTGTGAGTGTAGTATGGGTGCTGTGTAGTATGGGTGCTGTGTGAGTTTAGTATGGGTGCCACTGTGTGAGTGTAGTATGGGTGCTGTGTAGTATGGGTGCTGTGTGACGTAGTATGGGTGCTGCTGTGTGAGCGTAGTATGGGTGCTGCTGTGTGAGTGTAGTGTGGGTGCTGTGTAGTATGGGTGCTGTATGACATAGTATGGATGCTGCTGTGTGAGCGTAGTATGGGTGCTGCTGTGTGAGCATAGTATGGGTGCTGCTGTGTGAGTGTAGTATGAGTGCTGTGTGAGTGTAGTATGGGTGCTTGCTGTGTGAGCGTAGTATGGGTGCTGCTGTGTGAGCATAGTATGGGTGCTGCTGTGTGAGCATAGTATGGGTGCTGCTGTGTGAGTGTAGTATGAGTGCTGTGTGAGGTTAGTATGGTTGTTGCTGTGTGAGTGTAGTATGAGTGCTGTGTGAGTGTAGTATGGGTGCTGTGTGAGTGTAGTATGGGTGGTGCTGTGTGAGCGTAGTATGGGTGCTGCTGTGTGAGTGTAGTATGAGTGCTGTGTGAGTGTAGTATGGGTGCTGTGTGAGTGTAGTATGGGTGCTGTTTGAGTGTAGTATGGGTGCTGTGTGAGCATAGTATGGGTGCTGCTGTGTGAGTGTAGTATGAGTGCTGTGTGAGTGTAGTATGGGTGCTGTTTGAGTGTAGCATGGGTGCTGTTTGAGTGTAGTATGGGTGCCGCTGTGTGAGGGGAGCTTTATGTGAGCTGATAGTGTGGGTGGATGAATGTGCTAATGGGTGTTGGAAGGAGGGATTGATAACGAATTGGGGAGAGATGGGGTAATGGATGCACGGAGACGGGGGGCTTCAGTAATGGGTTCTTGGACAGGGATATGTTTGCGGTTGCTGTTTAGGGGAAATTGGTTATTCAGTGCCACCACCAAGTAAATCCCATGCCACCACCAAGACACCACATGATACCCCATGTCACCACCAAGACACCACATGATACCCCATGTCACCACCAAGACACCACATGATACCCCATGTCACCACCAAGACACCACATGATACCCCATTTCTCCACATGATACCCCATATCCCCACATTTCACCAGATGAGCTGTGGTTTTAGTACGCTAAACGTAGCAAAACTACAACTGCTTTCTCTAGCATGAGGGGGGGGGGGGCGCCCAGCACAGGGCAAGGCCGCCCCTCATGCCGGGTCCGCCCCCCCCGCTGATATGTATAGCAATGCGCTCGCATTTTAAGGGTAGCCCTCTGCCTCTGCAGCCTAGCTGTGAAGGCAGTCGCCGGGCCGACATCTTTTGGGTGGCAGCTGCTGCGTGTGCCGTCATGCAGCTGCCGCGGCCCGCCCGACAAATGGTCCGGAAACATCTGCGTTGTCCAGACCACGCCCCTCAAACGGTGCGTCGCCGCCCATTCACCACCCCCGCCAGGATTCCTTATGGTGTGATAGGGGAGGAGGTCCATGGGGGGTGACACCATGAGTTACCACACCGGGTGACACCAACCCTAGTGACGCCTCTGATATAACTACAGTATATTTACCCCTCCAGAGTCCTGCGGGGGCCGCCAGTGCTGCAGACATAAAATCACTGGTACAATAGCTGCCGTGGCCATTTTCCTGGTGATATGCACAATAGAGATGTCCCCGGAGACCTGCGCATGCACACAAGACTCGCAAAAAGCCAGAGGACGTTATGTACTAACCTTGTGGTGTACATTTTGCCACACATCACATACATACTAATCGCATATGTACTAACATATGCGATAAGTATTGTGAATGACAGTTCCTCCAATAAGAACTGTCCTTCACGATGCACACCAGTCATAGGACTTCCGGGTATCGGTCCTGAGAGTCCATCTGCACATGTGCAGGAGGGCGTGGTGGCCGCAGGGCATGCTAAGAGGGATCCAGTTGGATCCCTCATGCAGTGCAAAGTGGAAAGAAGCCAACAGGCATTTATGCGGTAACATAAGCTATAGCTATTGCTGGCGTTACACTCCACATCAGAGCCCCGGTGTCGGGGCTTTAGTATATTTGGAAATGCGATAAAACCCACTGAAAATGGGGGTTTTACTGTATTTCTTATTTAGTAGATCCTGTCCTGAGTCTACTTGCTGCCAGAGAGAGTTTGTGTGTGCGTGTGTGTGTGTGTGTGTGTGTGTGTGTGTGTGTGTGTGTGGAGGGGGGTGGGGGGGGGCGGCACACGTAGCCTGCACGTGGGCCCTCTCCTCTCCTAAAATGCCCCTGTATGAAGCAATTTATTAATTAACGTTCCTGCATACACATTGTCCAGTTATTGGGCTCAATAATTGGATATTTATTTTACTTAAGATTAATTTCAAAGTAAAACAAAGTAAAACTGCCACTCAGTAATCCTTGCAAAGGGTTCCTGATGGTTGAAAATATTTCTACAAAAAATGTACAGAAGGCATAATGTGAAGTGGGGGACTGTGGGACTATTGTGTGCCATAATGTGAACTGAGGGGCTACTATGTGGCATAATGGGAACGGAGGGGCTACTTTGCAGCATACTGTGAACAGAGGGTCTACTGTGCAGCATGTTGTGAACAGAGGGTTTACTGTGCAGCATACTGTGAACAGACAGTCTACTGTGCAGCATACTGTGAACAGAGGGTCTACTGTGCAGCATACTGTGAACAGAGGGTCTACTGTGCAGCATACTGTGAACAGAGGGTCTACTGTGCAGCATACAGTGAACAGAGGGTCTACTGTGCAGCATACAGTGAACAGAGGGTCTACTGTGCAGCATACAGTGAACAGAGGGTCTACTGTGAAGCATACTGTGAACAGACGGTCTACTGTGCAGCATACTGTGAACAGAGGGTCTACTGTGCAGCATACTGTGAACAGAGGGTCTACTGTGCAGCATAATGTGAACAGAGGGTCTACTGTGCAGCATACTGTGAACAGAGGGTCTACTGTGCAGCATACTGTGAACAGAGGGTCTACTGTGCAGCATACTGTGAACAGAGGGGCTACTGTGCAGCATACTGTGAACAGAGGGGCTACTGTGCAGCATACAGTGAACAGAGGGTCTAAAGTGCAGCATACAGTGAACAGAGGGTCTACTGTGCAGCATACTGTGAACAGAGGGTCTAAAGTGCAGCATACAGTGAACAGAGGGTCTACTGTGCAGCATACTGTGAACAGATGGTCTACTGTGCAGCATACAGTGAACAGAGGGTCTACTGTGCAGCATACAGTGAACAGAGGGGCTACTGTGCAGCATACTGTGAACAGACGGTCTACTGTGCAACATACTGTGAACAGAGGGTCTACTGTGCAGCATACAGTGAACAGAGGGGCTACTGTGCAACATACTGTGAACAGAGGGTCTACTGTGCAGCATACAGTGAACAGAGGGGCTACTGTGCAGTATACTGTGAACAGACGGTCTACTGTGCAACATACTGTGAACAGAGGGTCTACTGTGCAGTATACTGTGAACAGAGGGTCTACTGTGCAGTATACTGTGAACAGAGTTGGCTACAGCGCGACATAAGGAGACCTAGGGGCATTTTTATGTTCAAACTGCTTTAACTTATGTTTTTAATTGTTAACTGTATTTCTCTGACGTCCTAGTGGATGCTGGGGACTCCGTAAGGACCATGGGGATATAGCGGCTCCGCAGGAGACAGGGCACAATAATAAAAGCTTTAGGATCAGGTGGTGTGCACTGGCTCCTCCCCCTATGACCCTCCTCCAAGCCTCAGTTAGATTTTTGTGCCCGGCCGAGAAGGGTGCAATCTAGGTGGCTCTCCTGAGCTGCTTAGAATAAAAGTTTAAGTTAGGTTTTTTTCTTTCAGTGAGACCTGCTGGCAACAGGCTCACTGCTACGAGGGACTTAGGGGAGAGAAGTAAACTCACCTGCGTGCAGGATGGATTTGCTTCTTAGGCTACTGGACACCATTAGCTCCAGAGGGAGTCGGAACACAGGTCTCACCCTGGGGTTCGTCCCGGAGCCGTGCCGCCGACCCCCCTTGCAGATGCCGAAGTTGAAGAGGTCCAGAGGTCCAGAAACAGGCGGCAGAAGACTTTCAGTCTTCATAAGGTAGCGCACAGCACTGCAGCTGTGCGCCATTGTTGTCAGCACACTTCACCAACAGTCACCAACTGTCACTGAGGGTGCAGGGCGCTGGGGGGGGCGCCCTGGGCAGCAATGTATAATACCTTTTTATGGCTAAAATACATCACATATAGCCCTTGAGGCTATATGGATGTATTTAACCCCTGCCAGATCTCACAAACTCCGGGAGAAGAGCCCGCCGAAAAGGGGGCGGGGCCTATTCTCCTCAGCACACGGCGCCATTTTCCTGCTCAGTTCTGCTGTGAGGAAGGCTCCCAGGCTCTCCCCTGCACTGCACTACAGAAACAGGGTTAAAACAGAGAGGGGGGGCACTTATTTGGCGATATGATTACATATATAAAAATGCTATAAGGGAAAACACTTGTATAAGGGGTTGTCCCTGTATAATTATAGCGTTTTTGGTGTGTGCTGGCAAACTCTCCCTCTGTCTCCCCAAAGGGCTAGTGGGGTCCTGTCCTCTATCAGAGCATTCCCTGTGTGTGTGCTGTGTCGGTACGTGTGTGTCGACATGTAGGAGGACGATGTTGGTGAGGAGGCGGAGCAAATTGCCTGTATTGGTGATGTCACTCTCTAGGGAGTCGACACTGGAATGGATGGCTTATTTAGGAATTACGTGATAATGTCAACACGCTGCAAGGTCGGTTGACGACATGAGACGGCCGGCAAACAAATTAGTACCTGTCCAGGCGTCTCAGACACCGTCAGGGGCTTGTAAAAACGCCCATTTACCTCAGTCGGTTGACACAGACACAGACACGGACACTGACTCCAGTGTCGACGGTGAATAAACAAACGTATTTTCCTTTAGGGCCACACGTTTCATGTTAAGGGCAATGAAGGAGGTGTTACATATTTCTGATACTACAAGTACCACAAATAAGGGTATTATGTAGGGTGGGAATAAACTACTTGTAGTTTTTCCTGAATCAGAAAAATTAAATGAAGTGTGTGATGATACGTGGGTTTCCTCCGATAGAAAATTATTGGCGGTATACCCTTTCCCGCCAGAAGTTAGGGCGAGTTGGGAAACACACCTTAGGGTGGATAAGGCGCTCACACGCTTATAAAAACAAGGGGCGTTACCGTCTCCAGATACGGCAGCCCTCAAGGAGCCAGCTGATAGGAAGCTGAAAAATATCCTAAAAGTATATACACACATACTGGTGTTATACTACGACCAGCAATCGCCTCAGCCTGGATGTGCAGCGCTGAGGGGGCTTGGTCGGATTTCCTGACTGAAAATATTGATACCCTTGACAGGGACAAGATTTTATTGACTATAGATGCATTTCTATATATGCGAGATGCGCAGAGGGATATTTGCATTCTGGCATCAAGAGTAAATGTGATGTCCATATCTGCCAGACGAAGACACGACAGTGGTCAGGTGATGCAGATTCCAGACGGCACATGGAAGTATTGCCGTATAAAGGGGCGGTCCATCGGACCTGGTGGCCATGGCAACAGCTGAAAAATCCACCTTTTGTTACCCCAAGTCACATCTCAGCAGAAAAGGACACAGTCTTTTCAGTCTCAGTCCTTTCGTCCCCATAAGGGCAGGCGGGCAAAAGGGCCAGTCATATCTGCCCAGGGGTAGAGGAAAGGGAAGAAGACTGCAGCAGGCAGCCCATTCCCAGGAACAGAAGCCCTCCACAGCTTCTGCCAAGTCCGCAGCATGACGCTGGGGCACTACAAGCGGACTCAGGTGCGGTAGGGGGTCATCTCAAGAGTTTCAGCACGCAGGGGGCTCACTCACAAGTGGACTCCTGGATCCTACACGTAGTATCCCAGGTGTACATTGGAAATTCGAGACGTCTCCCCCTCACAAGTTCCTGAAGTCTGCTTTACCAACGTCTCCCTCCGACAGGGAGGCAGTATTGGGAACAATTCACAGGCTGTATTCCCAGCAGGTGATAATCAAAGTACCCCTTCTACAACAAGGGAAGGGGTATTATTCCACACTATATTGTGGTACTGAAGCCAGACGGCTCGGTGAGATCTGAAATATTTGAACACTTACATACAAGCGTTCAAATCAAGATGGAGTCACTCAGAGTAGTGATAGCGAACCAGGAAGAAGGGGACGATATGGTGTCACTGGATATCAGGGACGCTTACCTACATGTCCAAATTTGCCTTCTCACCAAGGGTACCTCAGGTTCGTGGTACAGAACTGTCACTATCAGTTCAGACGCTGCCGTTTGAATTGTCCACGGTACCCCGGGTCTTTACCAAGGTAATGGCCGAAATGATGATTCTTCTTAAAAGAAATATGGACGCTTTCCTGATAAAGGCAAGGTCCAGAGAACAGTTGGAGGTCGGAGTAGCACTATCTTAAGTAGTTCTACGACAGCACGAGTGGATTCTAAATATTCCAAAATTGCAGTTTTTTCCGACGACACGTCTACTGTTCCTAGGGATGATTCTGGACACAGTCCAGAAAAGGATGTTTTCTCCCGGAGAAGAAAGCCAGGGAGTTATCCGAGCTAGTCAGGAACCTCCTAAAACAAGGAAAAGTATCAGTGCATCATTGCACAAGGATCCTGTGAAAAATGGTGGTTTCTTACAAAGCGATCCCATTCGGTAGATTTCACGCAAGAACCTTTCCGTGGGATCTGCTGGAAAAATGGTCCGGATCGCATCTTCAGATGCATCAGCGGATAACCCTGTCTCCAAGGACAAGAGTGTTTCTTCTGCGGTGGCTGCAGAGTGCTCATCTATGAAAGGGCCGCAGATTCGGCATTCAGGACTGGGTCCTGGTGACCACGGATGCCAGCCTGAGTGGCTGGGGAGCAGTCACACAAGGAAAAAATTTCCAGAGAGTGTGATCAAGTCTGGAGACTTCTCTCCACATAAATATACTGGAGCTAAGGGCAATTTACAATGCTCTAAGCTTAGCAAGACCTCTGCTTCATGGTCAGCCGGTATTGATCCAGTGGGACAACATCACGGCAGTCGCCCACGTAAACAGGGCGGCACAAGAAGCAGGAGGGAAATGGCAGAAACTACAAGGATTCTTCGCTGGGCGAAAAATCATGTGATAACACTCTCAGCAGTGTTCATTCCGGGAGTGGAAAACTGGGAAGCAGACTTCCTCAGCAGGCATGACCTCTACCCGGGAGAGTGGGGACTTCATCGGGAAGTCTTCCACATGATTGTAAACCGTTGGGAAAAACCAAAGGTGGACATGATGGCGTCCCGCCTGAACAAAAAACTAGACAGATATTGCGCCAGGTCAAGGGACCCTCAGGCAATAGCGGTGGACGCTCTGGTAACACTGTGGGTGTACCAGTCAGAGTATGTGTTCCCTCCTATGCCTCTCATACCAAAAGTACTGAGAATCATAAGAGGGAGATGAGTAAGAATGATACTCGTGGTTCCGGATTGGCCAAGAAGGACTTGGTACCCGAAACTTCAAGAGATGTTCACGGAAGACCCGTGGCCTCTACCTTTAAGAAAGGACCTGCTCCAGCAGGGGCCTTGTCTGTTCCAAGACTTACCGCGGCCGCGTTTGACGGCATGGCGGTTGAACGCCGGATCCTGAAAGGGCATTCCAGATGAAGTCATCCCTACACTGGTCGAAGACAGGAAGGATGTAACCGCAAAACATTTTCACCGCATTTGGTGAAGATATGTTGCGTGGTGTGAGGCCAAGAAGGCCCCTACAGAGGAATTCCAACTGGGTCGTTTCCTACATTTCCTGAAAACAGGACTGTCTATGGGCCTAAAATTAGGGTCCATTAAGGTTCAAATTTCGGCCCTGTCGAATTTCTTCCAGAAAGAACTGGCTTTAGTGCCTGACGTTCAGATGTTTGTAAAAGGGGTACTGCATATACAGCCTCATTTTGTGCCCCAGTGGCACCTTGGGATCTCAATGTTGTTTTGAGTTTCCTAAAGTCACATTGGTTTGAACCACTCACCACTGTGGACTTAAAATATCTCACATGGAAGGTGACGATGCTATTAGCCCTGGCTTCAGCCAGGCGTGTGTCAGAATTGGCGGCTTTATCATATATAAAGCCCTTACTTAATTTTTCATTCTGACAGGGCAGAATTGAGGACTCGTCCTCAATTTCTCCTTAAGGTGTTTTCTGTTTTTCACATGAACCAACCTATTGTGGTACCTGCGGGTACTAGGGACTTGGAGGACTCCAAGTTACTTGACGTTGTCAGGGCCCTGAAAAATATGTTTCCAGGACGGCTGGAGTCAGAAAATCTGACTCGCTGTTTAGCCTGTATGCACCCAACAAGATGGGTGCTCCTGCTTCTAAGCAGACGATTGCTCGCTGGATTTGTAATACAATTCAGTTTACACATTCTGTGGCAGGCCTGCCACAGCCAAAATCTGTAAAAGCCCATTCCAAAAGGAAGGGGGCTCATCTTGGGCGACTGCCCGAGGGGTCTCGGCTTTACAACTTTGCCGAGCAGTTACTTGGTCAGGGGCAAACACGTTTGCTAAATTCTACAAATTTGATACCCTGGCTGAGGAGGACATGGAGTCTCTCATTCGGTGCTGCAGGGTCATCCGCACTCTCCCGCCCGTTTGGGAGCTTTGGTATAATCCCCATGGTCCTTACGGAGTCCCCAGCATCCACTAGGACGTCAGAGAAAATAAGATTTTACTTACCGATAAATCTATTTCTCGTAGTCCGTAGTGGATGCTTGGCGCCCATCCCTAGTGCGGATTGTCTGCAATACTTGTACATAGTTATTGTTACAAAAATCGGGTTATTCTTGTTGTGAGCCATCTTGTCAGAGGCTCCTTCGTTGTTATCATACTGTTAACTGGGTTCAGATCACAGGTTGTACGGTGTAATTGGTGTGGCTGGTATGAGTCTTACCCGGGATTCAATATCCTTCCTTATTATGCACGCTCGTCCGGGCACAGTATCCTAACTGAGGCTTGGAGGAGGGTCATAGGGGGAGGAGCCAGTGCACACCACCTGATCCTAAAGCTTTTATTATTGTGCCCTGTCTCCTGCGGAGCCGCTATATCCCCATGGTCCTTACGGAGTCCCCAGCATCCACTACGGACTACGAGAAATAGATTTATCGGTAAGTAAAATCTTATTATTTCCATTGCTCTGTTACAAATATAACATACTGTTTATTTGTTACAGCATATAGCCTAAAATATGAAATAAAGTGTTCAAAGGTTTAATAATGTAACAAATACAAAAATACAGAAAAAAATGTTTTATTTGTAATATAATTACATAATAGGCCTATGGGGAAAACATTTCATTAACTATGAGGCACATAAAATGAGGGGCAGCATTCAACAATTTAAGGGTGCCGAAATGATATTATATCTTGGCATCATAGCACGATGCTACGGGGAGGCTTAAAAAAGCATTAATGAATATGCTTCTAATGCTCTGTAAAATGAGCTGAAAAGTACAGAACAAGGTTTTTCCAATGCTTTTAACTTGTCTTGTTTTTTTTTTTTAAAGTCTCATGTGTACAAGCTCTAAAAGCTTTGCACTATAGTCTTTTATCGCTAGAAAAAATATGTATGCTTTTTAGTATATAAAAAGAAAGAAAAAAAACATTATTTTTTCATGGTTTAAGAGACTAAAAATAAGGAAAGCTATTTTATTTTTTGTAGAGTACTGCACATATCTATAGTTTAATTGAGGGACAAAAAATATATATTTGCAATAGCACTGGCGCACCAGCCTCTGATGACCTACACCCAATTTTCGCGCTATGCAAAAGGTGCCTCTCCATATAACTGTGAGGAAATAGGAAGCAGCAAGTTATAGAAATGGGAAACGACACTGGACAAATGGTAAAAGTGCAACACCGGAAAACATTACAAGGTAATATGGGAGACAGAGAGAAATGGTGCAAATGGAGAGACAGGTGGCCCTGGAGAGCGTGAGAGAGCGACAGAATATGACAGAAATTGAAGGAAAGAAAAAACAGAATGGCTGAGAAAAATGAGAGACACAGTTGGAAAAAACAGAGTGACAGAATAAAGATACAGGGCAGAATGTATCAACATTAAAAATGCGTCCATACCTCCATTTTCTGAGGTATGGCCACTTAGCCTGGAAGTCCTTCCACCGCAAAGGACAGCTCTCATCAGGAGACCTGTTCTTTCTTGAAATATTCATGCATTCGGCATTAGTAAACGCTGATATGCTTGCAATATGTTGCATGACGCATCACATTTAAAATGCAATGCATCATGCATCCACCCAGAGAGAGAGAGAGAGAGAGAGAGAGAAGCCAAAAGGACAGGACAGAGAAAAATGTGGTCTGACAAGAGATAGTGAGAAAGGAGTAGACTGCCCAACAATAGAGAAAGACAGTCCAGGGAGAGGCTGAGAAATAAAGAGCACTCCATTATACATAGAGATAGATAGAGAGAGTGAAAGACAGAGAGAGATAGAGAGAGAGACATGCGTCCCACTAGCAGAGAAAGAGAAAGTCAGAGTGAGGCAGCCCAACAGCAGACAAATAGAAAGTCATAGAGAAAGGCAGAAGAAGTCAGAGAGAGAGGCAGTCCACCAGCAGAGAAAAATAAATTCATACAGAGAGGTAGCCCACTAGCAGAGAAAGGGGAAGTCACAGAGAGAAAGAGAGAGGTAGCCCACCAGCAGAGAAAAAGAAAGTCACACGGGGAGGTAGACCACTAGCAGAGAAAGAGGAAGTCACAGAAAGAGAGACACACACACACACACACACACACACACACACACACACACACACAGCCCACCAGCAGAGAAAAAGAAAGTCACAGAGAGAGGTAGCCCACTAGCAGAGAAAAAGAAAGTCACAGAGAGTGGTAGGCCACTAGCAGAGAAAGCGGAAGTCACAGAGAGAGGCAGCCCACTAGCAGAAAAAGAAGTCAGAGAGAGAGGCAGCCCACCGGCATAGAAAAAAAAGTCACAGAGAGAGGTAGCCCACCAGCATAGAAAAAGAAAGTCACAGAGAGAGGCAGCCCACCAGCAGAGAAATAGAAAGTCACAAAGAGAGGTAGCCCACCAGCAGAGAAATAGATAGTCAAAGAGAGAGAGGCAGCCCACTAGCAGAGAAAGAAGAAGTCACAGAGAGAGGCAGGCCACCTGCAGAGAAAAAGAAAGTCACAGAGAGAAGTAGCCCACCAACATAGTAATATAAAGTCACAGAGAGAGAGAGAGAGAGAGAGAGAGGGGGGGGGGGGGCAGCCCACTAGCAGAGAAAGAGAAAGTCAAAGAGAGAGAGAGGTAGTCCACCAGCAGAGAAAGAGAAAGTCAGAGAGATAGCCAGCCCACATGGAGAGAGAAAATGTCAGAGAGAAAGTGAAAGAAGGAAAATAAAAAAGAGAGAGAAAACAAACCTCACATGAAAACAAATACATCCAGGCAATGCCAGTTTCAATAGCTAGTAATAATGCATACATATAAAATTGTACACAAAACCTGTGTGAGCTGTTACATTTGGTGGTACAAGTCATGGTTTTTTAGTGTCAGCTCAGTTGTGGACTATTTCACTTGTTTTTATCAAATAAGGCTGTGCGAGCTACAGCTAAGCAAAATTGTGGAATGATTTTCTGCAAATTGATTACTCATCCAAAGGTTTAAAACCTGGATGAGTGTTGTGTGCAGATACATTTAGGAAGCATTACAGATCATATTGAAATATCACCCTGTTGTGATACCCCACTTAAGGCAATGATACAGATGGTGTAAAGTAGGAGCAAGTTGGAGTTACCTCTCTGATAGATCAGCCGTTTGGCAGCAGCTTCCAACTCAGCCCGCATCCCAGCAGAGAGGCAAGAGATCTTCCCCCACAGTAAATGCACAATCAGGCTAGCATGCTCAAGAAGGGAATGTTTAATTTAAATGACTGCAGGTGAGAAATGGAGTGGGGAAGCAAGATGATTGTAATATATTAAATTAGTTTTACATGTATATTAAATTCACAATAAATTAATGCAGTCTCAGTTAATGGTAACGTAATCAATAATGAATTATTATTATTATTATTATTATTATTATTATTATTTGGCACCGCAAGGCTTCCACAGCACCTAAGTACATAAACAAATGCATGGTATATAAACATTTCCACATCAACAGTCATAACACTGAAATAAGCATCAGGTTCGCAGAAACCACAGGTTAGGTGCTGTTGTAGGGAGTATGGAGTAGATGATAGTCTAAGTTAGAGAAGGAAAGGCACATGAGGGGAGAGGGCCCTGCTCGTGGGGCTTACATATACTATCACTGTGAAATTACAGAATGTTTAAGACAAATTCTACATACACAAAATGCACAATAACTGGATATTCACATAGAACTAATATACAGTACAGTAATATGCATTCTACTAGCACCCCACAAGTGTCTAATGGAGGTTCCTTTTACCAAATATCAATGTCTAGAACGCCATAACATTTTATGATGACTTTGTAAATTATGTGAATGCTGGTAATTAGTGATGAGCGGGTTCGGTTTCCGAGAAACCGAACCCACCCGAGCTTTACCTTTTTTTACACGGGTCCGAGCAGACTCGGATCCTCCCGCCTTGCTCGGCTAACCCGAGCGCGCCCGAACGTCATCATCCCGCTGTCGGATTCTCGCGAGATTCGGATTCTATATAAGCAGCCGCGTGTCGCCGCCATTTTCACATGTGCATTGAGATTGATAGGGAGAGGACGTGGCTGGCGTCCTCTCCGTTTATAATTGTAGAAGAGACAGTTGATTGCTTGTTTTATTACTAATTGTGGGGAGGATTGGGGAGCAGCTGTTAGGACTCAGAGTAGAGTGCAGAGTTTTGCTGATAGTGACCACCAGTTTTTTTTCATCCGTTCTCTGCCTGAAAAAAACGCTCCATACCATATCTGTGCTCAGTGTGCTGCATGATATATCTGTGCTGAGTGCTCACACTGCTTAATTGTGGGGACTGGGGAGCAGCTATAGCGGGAGTACAGTGCACAGTTTTGCTGACAGTGACCACCAGTATACGTTTGTCTGCCTGAAAAACACTCCTGTGGTGGCTTTTTTTTATACTAGTTTAGCAGTCTACTGACAGTGTCCACCAGGTCCATTATACTATATATAGCAGTACGGTAGGCCACTGCTGTACCTACCTCTGTGTCGTCAGTCACTCGTCATCCATTAATAATAATAAGTATACAATCCATCCATCTACATTGTATACCTGTGGTTGCTTTTTTTCTTTATACTAGTTTAGCAGTTTGCTGACAGTGTCCACCAGGTCCATTTATTAGACTGTATATAGCAGTACGATAGGCCACTGCTGTACCTACCTCTGTGTCGTCACTCGTCATCCATAAGTATACTATCCATCCATCTACATTGTATACCTGTGGTGGCTTTTTTTCTTTATACTAGTAGTACTAGTTTAGCAGTCTGCTGACAGTGTCCACCAGGTCCATTTATTAGACTGTATATAGCAGTACGATAGGCCACTGCTGTACCTACCTCTGTGTCGTCACTCGTCATCCATAAGTATACTATCCATCCATCTACATTGTATACCTGTGGTGCCTTTTAGTTGTGCGCATTAAAATATGGAGAACAAAAATGTGGAGGTTAAAAAAATAGGGAAAGATCAAGATCCACTTCCACCTCGTGCTGAAGCTGCTGCCATGTAAAATCCAAAACACAAAAGATCAGTAAAATGACCCAAAAATTTAAATTAAAAGCATCTGAGGAGAAGCGTAAACTTTCCAATATGCCATTTACGACACGGAGTGGCAAGGAACGGCTGAGGCCCTGGCCTATGTTCATGGCTAGTGGTTCAGCTTCACATGAGGATGGAAGCACTCATCCTCTCGCTAGAAAAAAGAAAAGACTTAAGCTGGCAAAAGCACAGCAAAGAACTATGCGTTCTTCGAAATCACAAATCCCCAAGGAGAGTCAAATTGTGTCGGTTGCGTTGCCTGACCTTCCTCTTTTTTCTTTCATTTTTCTTTGCATCATGTGCTGTTTGGGGAGTATTTTTTTGAAGGGCCATCCTGCGTGACACTGCAGTGCCACTCCTAGATGGGCCAGGTGTTTGTGTCGGCCACTAGGGTCGCTTAGCTTAGTCACACAGCTACCTCATTGCGCCTCTTTTTTTCTTTGCGTCATGTGCTGTTTGGGGAGTATTTTTTTGAAGGGCCATCCTGCGTGACACTGCAGTGCCACTCCTAGATGGGCCAGGTGTTTGTGTCGGCCACTTGGGTCGCTTAGCTTAGTCTCACAGCTACCTCATTGCGCCTCTTTTTCTCTGACGTCCTAGTGGTTGCTGGGGACTCCGTAAGGACCATGGGGAATAGACGGGCTCCGCAGGAGCCTGGGCACTCTAAAAGAAAGATTAGGTACTATCTGGTGTGCACTGGCTCCTCCAACTATGACCCTCCTCCAGACCTCAGTTAGATTTCTGTGCCCAGCCGAGCTGGATGCACACTAGGGGCTCTCCTGAGCTCCTAGAAAGAAAGTTTATTTTAGGTTTTTTATTTTACAGTGAGACCTGCTGGCAACAGGCTCACTGCATCGAGGGACTAAGGGGAGAAGAAGCGAACCTAACTGCTTGCAGCTAGCTTGGGCTTCTTAGGCTACTGGACACCATTAGCTCCAGAGGGATCGACCGCATGGAACTGGCCTTGGTGTTCGTTCCCGGAGCCGCGCCGCCGTCCCCCTTACAGAGCCAGAAGCAAGAAGAGGTCCGGAAAATCGGCGGCAGAAGACATCAGTCTTCACCAAGGTAGCGCACAGCACTGCAGCTGTGCGCCATTGCTCCTCATACACACTTCACACTCCGGTCACTGAGGGTGCAGGGCGCTGGGGGGGGCGCCCTGAGCAGCAATAAAAACACCTTGGCTGGCAAATATATCACAATATATAGCCCCAGAGGCTATATATGTGATAAATACCCCTGCCAGAATCCATAAAAAAGCGGGAGAAAAGTCAGCGAAAAAGGGGCGGAGCTATCTCCCTCAGCACACTGGCGCCATTTTCTCTTCACAGTGCAGCTGGAAGACAGCTCCCCAGGCTCTCCCCTGTAGTTTGCAGGCTCAAAGGGTTAAAAAGAGAGGGGGGGCACTAAATTTAGGCGCAATATTGTATATACAAGCAGCTATTGGGAAAAAATCACTCAATATAGTGTTAATCCCTAAATTATATAGCGCTCTGGTGTGTGCTGGCATACTCTCTCTCTGTCTCCCCAAAGGACTGTGTGGGGTCCTGTCCTCAGTCAGAGCATTCCCTGTGTGTGTGCGGTGTGTCGGTACGGCTGTGTCGACACGTTTGATGAGGAGGCTTATGTGGTGGCAGAGCAGATGCCGATAAATGTGATGTCGCCCCCTGTGGGGCCGACACCAGAGTGGATGGATAGGTGGAAGGTCTAAACCGACAGTGTCAACTCCTTACATAAAAGGCTGGATGACGTAACAGCTGTGGGACAGCCGGCTTCTCAGCCCGCGCCTGCCCAGGCGTCTCAAAGGCCATCAGGGGCTCAAAAATGCCCGCTCCCTCAGATGGCAGACACAGATGTCGACACGGAGTCTGACTCCAGTGTCGACGAAGTTGAGACATATACACAATCCACTAGGAACATCCGTTACATGATCCCGGCAATAAAAAATGTGTTACACATTTTTGACATTAACCCAAGTACCACTAAAAAAGGGTTTTATGTTTGGGGAGAAAAAGCAGGCAGTGTTTGGTTCCCCCATCAAATGAGTGAATGAAGTGTGAAAAAGCGTGGGTTCCCCCGATAATAAACTGGTAATTTCTAAAAAGTTACTGATGGCGTACCCTTTCCCGCCAGAGGATAAGTTACGCTGGGAGATATCCCCTAGGGTGGATAAGGCGCTCACACGTTTGTCAAAAAAGGTGGCACTGCCGTCTTAGGATACGGCCACTTTGAAGGTACCTGCTGATAAAAAGCAGGAGGCTATCCTGAAGTCTGTATTTACACACTCAGGTACTAGACTGAGACCTGCAGATAGTGCTGCTGCAGCGTGGTCTGTGACCCTGTCAAACAGGGATACTATTTTGCGAACATAAGAGCATATTAAAGACGTCGTCTTATATATGAGGGATGCACAGAGGGATATTTTGCCGGCTGGCATCCAGAATTAATGCAATGTCCATTCTGTCAGGAGGGTATTAGAGACCCGACACTGGACAGGTGATGCTGACTTTAAAAGGCACATAGAGCCTTATAAGGGTGAGGAATTGTTTGGGGATGGTCTCTGGGACCTCGTATCCACAGCAACAGCTGGGAAGAAATTTTTTTACCTCAGGTTTCCTCACAGCCTAAGAAAGCACTGTATTATCAGGTACATTCCTTTCGGCTTCAGAAAAGCAAGTGGGTCAAAGGCGCTTCCTTTCTGCACAGAGACGAGGGAAGAGGGAAAAAGCTGCACCAGTCAGCCAGTTCACAGAATCAAAATTCTTCCCCCGCTTCCTCTGAGTCCACCGCATGACGCGGGGGCTCCACAGGCGTAGCCAGGTACGGTGGGGGGCCGCCTCAAAAATTTCAGCGATCAGTGGGCTCGCTCACAGGTGGATCACTGGATCCTTCAAGTAGTATCTCAGGGGTACAAGCTGGAATTTGAGGCGTCTCCCCCCCGCCGTTTCCTCAAATCTGCCTTGCCGACAACTCCCTCAGGCAGGGAGGCTGTGCTAGAGGCAATTCACAAGCTGTATTCCCAGCAGGTGATAGTCAAGGTGCCCCTACTTCAACAAGGACGGGGTTACTATTCCACACTGTTTGTGGTACCGAAACCGGACGGTTCGGTGAGACCCATTTTAAATTTGAAATCCTTGAACACATACATAAAAAAATTCAAGTTCAAGATGGAATCGCTCAGGGCGGTTATTGCAAGCCTGGAGGAGGGGGATTACATGGTATCCCTGGACATCAAGGATGCTTACCTACATGTCCCCATTTACCATCCTCACCAGGAGTACCTCAGATTTGTGGTACAGGATTGCCATTACCAATTCCAAACACTGCCGTTTGGACTGTCCACGGCACCGAGGGTCTTTACCAAGGTAATGGCAGAAATGATGATACTCCTTTGTAAAAAGGGAGTTTTAATTATCCCGTACTTGGATGATCTCCTTATAAAGGCGAGGTCCAAGGAGCAGTTGTTGGTCGGAGTAGCACTATCTCGGGAAGTGCTACAACAGCACGGATGGATTCTATACATTCCAAAGTCACAGCTGGTTCCTACCACACGCCTACTGTTCCTGGGGATGAATCTGGACACAGAACAGAAAAAAGTGTTTCTCCCGCAGGAGAAAGCAAAGGAGCTGTCATCTCTAGTCAGAGACCTCCTGAAACCAAAACAGGTATCGGTGCATCACTGCACACGAGTCCTGGGAAAAATGGTAGCTTCTTACGAAGCAAAATTCCATTCGGCAGGTTCCATGCAAGAACCTTTCAGTGGGACCTCTTGGACAAGTGGTCGGGATCGCATCTTCAGATGCATCGGCTGATAACCCTGTCTCCAAGGACCAGGGTAACTCTACTGTGGTGGCTGCAGAGTGCTCATCTTCAAGAGGGCCGCAGATTCGGCATACAGGACTGGGTCCTGGTGACCACGGATGCCAGCCTTCGAGGCTGGGGGGCAGTCACACAGGGAAGAAATTTCCAAGTACTTTGGTCAAGTCAGGAGTCGTCCCTACACATAAATATTCTGGAACTGAGGGCCATTTACAATGCCCTAAGTCTGGCAAGGCCTCTGCTTCAAAACCAGCCGGTACTGATCCAATCAGACAACATCACGGCAGTCGCCCATGTAAACCGACAGGGCGGCACAAGAAGCAGGATGGCGATGGCAGAAGCCACAAGGATTCTCTGATGGGCGGAAAATCACGTCTTAGCACTGTCAGCAGTGTTCATTCCGGGAGTGGACAACTGGGAAGCAGACTTCCTCAGCAGACACGACCTACACCCGGGAGAGTGGGGACTTCATCCAGAAGTCTTCCAACTGTTGGTAAACCGTTGGGAAAGGCCACAGGTGGACATGATGGCGTCCCGCCTAAACAAAAAACAAGATATTGCGCCAGGTCAAGGGACCCTCAGGCAATAGCTGTGGATGCTCTAGTGACACCGTGGGTGTACCAGCCGGTTTATGTATTCCCTCCTCTGCCTCTCATACCAAAGGTACTGAGAATAATAAGAAAACGAGGAGTAAGAACGATACTCGTGGTTCCGGATGGGCCAAGAAGAGCTTGGTACCCAGAACTTCAAGAAATTATATCAGAGGTCCCATGGCCTCTACCGCTCAGACAGGATCTGCTACAGCAGGGGCCCTGTCTGTTCCAAGACTTACCGCGGCTGCGTTTGACGGCATGGCGGTTGAATTCCGGATCCTAAAGGAAAAGGGCATTCCGGAGGAAGTCATTCCTACGCTGATAAAAGCCAGGAAAGAAGTAACCGCAAACCATTATCACCGTATTTGGCGAAAATATGTTGCGTGGTGTGAGGCCAGGAAGGCCCCAACAGAGGAATTTCAGCTGGGTCATTTTCTGCACTTCCTACAGTCAGGAGTGACTATGGGCCTAAAATTGGGTTCCATTAAGGTCCAGATTTCGGCTCTGTCGATTTTCTCCCAGAAAGAACTGGCTTCACTGCCTGGAGTTCAGACATTTGTAAGGGAGTGCTACATATTCAGCCCCCTTTTGTGCCTCCTGTGGCACCTTGGGATCTCAACGTGGTGTTGAGTTTCCTAAAATCACATTGGTTTGAGCCACTTAAAACTGTGGATTTGAAATATCTCACGTGGAAAGTGCTCATGTTATTGGCCTTGGCTTCGGCCAGGCGTGTGTCAGAATGGGCGGCTTTGTCATGTAAAAGCCCTTATCTGATTTTCCATATGGATAGGGCAGAATTGAGGACTTTACCCAGTTTCTCCCTAAGGTGGTATCAGCTTTTCACTTGAACCAACCTATTGTAGTGCCTGCGGCTACTAGGGACTTGGAAGATTCCAAGTTACTGGACGTAGTCAGGGCCTTAAAAATTTATATTTCCAGGACGGCTGGAGTCAGGAAAACTGACTCGCTTTTTATCCTGTAGGCACCCAACAAAATAGGTGCTCCTGCTTCTAAGCAGACTATTGCTCGCTGAATTTGTAGCACAATTCAGCTGGAGCATTCTGCGGCTGGATTGCAGCATCCTAAATCAGTAAAAGCCCATTCCACGAGGAAAGTGGGCTCATCTTGGGCGGCTGCCCGAGGGGTCTCGGCTTTACAACTTTGCCGAGCAGCTACTTGGTCAGGGGCAAACACGTTTGCTAAATTCTACAAATTTGATACCCTGGCTGAGGAGGACCTTGAGTTCTCTCATTCGGTGCTGCAGAGTCATCCGCACTCTCCCGCCCGTTTGGGAGTTTTGGTATAATCCCCATGGTCCTTACGGAGTCCCCAGCATCCACTAGGACGTCAGAGAAAATAAGGTTTTACTCACCGGTAAATCTATTTCTCGTAGTCCGTAGTGGATGCTGGGCGCCCGTCCCAAGTGCGGACTGTCTGCAATACTTGTATATAGTTATTGTTACCTAAAAGGGTTATTGTTGAGCCATCTGTTGAGAGGCTCTGTTATGTTCATACTGTTAACTGGGTATCATATCACGAGTTATACGGTGTGATTGGTGTGGCTGGTATTAGAGATGAGCGGGTTCGGTTCCTCGGAATCCGAACCCGCCCGAACTTCAGGTTTTTTTACACGGGGCCGAGCGACTCGGATCTTCCCGCCTTGCTCGGTTAACCCGAGCGCGCCCGAACGTCATCATCCCGCTGTCGGATTCTCGCGAGGCTCGGATTCTATCGCGAGACTCGGATTCTATATAAGGAGCTGCGCGTCGCCGCCATTTTCACACGTGCATTGAGATTGATAGGGAGAGGACGTGGCTGGCGTCCTCTCCGTTTAGACTAGAGTACTAGAGAGAGACACAAATTTTGGGGAGCATATTATTAGGAGGAGTACTACTTGCTGCTGATAGTGTGACCAGTGACCACCAGTTTAATTAATCCGTTCTCTGCCTGAAAAAAAACGATACACAGTGTGACACAGTCACATACCATATCTGTGCTCAGCCCAGTGTGCTGCATCATATGTAATACTGTATATCATTATCTGACTGTGCTGAGTGCTCACTGCTCACACAGCTTAATTGTGGGGGAGACTGGGGAGCAGTTATAGCAGGAGTACATATTTTAAGTACAGTGCACACTTTTGCTGCCAGAGTGCCACTGCCAGTGTGACTGACCAGTGACCACTGACCACCAGTATTGTGATTGTCTGCTGACCACCAGTATAATTGTGATTGTCTGCCTGAAAAAGTTAAACACTCGTCGTGTGGTGTTTTTATAAACGCATTCTGCAGACAGTGTCCAGCAGGTCCGTCATTACATAATATATACCTGTCCGGCTGCAGTACTAGTGTG
Organism: Pseudophryne corroboree; assembly: GCF_028390025.1. Classification (NCBI taxonomy): domain Eukaryota; kingdom Metazoa; phylum Chordata; class Amphibia; order Anura; family Myobatrachidae; genus Pseudophryne; species Pseudophryne corroboree. The sequence continues at coordinate 218,635,099 of NC_086450.1, forward strand.
ATATATATATATATTTTAATTTTATCTCATTATCATCCAGTCTATATTAGCAGCAGACACAGTACGGTAGTCCACGGCTGTAGCTACCTCTGTGTCGGCAGTCGCTCGTCCATCCATAATTGTATACCACCTACCCGTGGTTTTTTTTTCTTTCTATCTTCTTGATACTAGTAGCTTACTTTAGGAGTCTGCAGTGCTGACAGACAGTGTCCAGCATGTCCGTCATTACATAATATATACCTGTCCGGCTGCAGTACTAGTGTGATATATATATATATTTTAATTTTATCTCATTATCATCCAGTCTATATTAGCAGCAGACACAGTACGGTAGTCCACGGCTGTAGCTACCTCTGTGTCGGCAGTCGCTCGTCCATCTATAATTGTATACCACCTACCCGTGGTTTTTTTTTTCTATCTTCTTGATACTAGTAGCTTACTTTAGGAGTCTGCAGTGCTGACAGACAGTGTCCAGCAGGTCCGTCATTACATAATATATACCTGTCCGGCTGCAGTACTAGTGTGATATATATATATATTTTAATTTTATCTCATTATCATCCAGTCTATATTAGCAGCAGACACAGTACGGTAGTCCACGGCTGTAGCTACCTCTGTGTCGGCAGTCGCTCGTCCATCCATAATTGTATACCACCTACCCGTGGTTTTTTTTTTTCTATCTTCTTGATACTAGTAGCTTACTTTAGGAGTCTGCAGTGCTGAGTCTGACAGACAGTGTCCAGCAGGTCCGTCATTACATAATATATACCGGTCCGGCTGCAGTACTAGTGTGATATATATATATATATATATTTTAATTTTATCTCATTATCATCCAGTCTATATTAGCAGCAGACACAGTACGGTAGTCCACGGCTGTAGCTACTTCTGTGTCGGCAGTCGCTCGTCCATCCATAATTGTATACCACCTACCCGTGTTTTTTTTTTTTTTTCTATCTTCTTGATACTAGTAGCTTACTTTAGGAGTCTGCACTGCTGAGTCTGACAGACAGTGTCCAGCAGGTCCGTCATTACATAATATATACCTGTCCGGCTGCAGTACTAGTGTGATATATATATATATTTTAATTTTATCTCATTATCATCCAGTCTATATTAGCAGCAGACACAGTACGGTAGTCCATGGCTGTAGCTACCTCTGTGTCGGCAGTCGCTCGTCATCCATAAGTATACTAGTAGTGTGCATGTCCTGTTTATACAACATAAGGGTGGGTGGGAGGGCCCAAGGACAATTCCATCTTGCACCTCTTTTTTCTTTCATTTTTCTTTGCGTCATGTGCTGTTTGGGGAGTATTTTTTTGAAGGGCCATCCTGCGTGACACTGCAGTGCCACTCCTAGATGGGCCAGGTGTTTGTGTCGGCCACTAGGGTCGCTTATCTTACTCACACAGCTACCTCATTGCGCCTCTTTTTTTCTTTGCGTCATGTGCTGTTTGGGGAGTGTTTTTTGGAAGGGCCATCCTGCGTGACACTGCAGTGCCACTCCTAGATGGGCCAGGTGTTTGTGTCGGCCACTAGGGTCGCTTATCTTACTCACACAGCTACCTCATTGCGCCTCTTTTTTTCTTTGCATCATGTGCTGTTTGGGGAGTGTTTTTTGGAAGGGCCATCCTGCGTGACACTGCAGTGCCACTCCGAGATGGGCCAGGTGTTTGTGTCGGACACTAGGGTCGCTTAGCTTACTCACACAGCTACCTCATTGCGCCTCTTTTTTTCTTTGCGTCATGTGCTGTTTGGGGAGTGTTTTTTGGAAGGGCCATCCTGCGTGACACTGCAGTGCCACTCCTAGATGGGCCAGGTGTTTGTGTCGGCCACTAGGGTCGCTTAGCTTAGTCATCCAGCGACCTCGGTGCAAATTTTAGGACTAAAAATAATATTGTGAGGTGTGAGGTGTTCAGAATAGACTGAAAATGAGTGGAAATTATGGTTTTTGAGGTTAATAATACTTTGGGATCAAAATGACCCCCAAATTCTATGATTTAAGCTGTTTTTTAGTGTTTTTTGAAAAAAACACCCGAATCCAAAACACACCCGAATCCGACAAAAAAAATTCGGTGAGGTTTTGCCAAAACGCGGTCGAACCCAAAACACGGCCGCGGAACCGAACCCAAAACCAAAACACAAAACCCGAAAAATTTCAAGTGCACATCTCTAGCTGGTATGAGTCTTAGCCGGGATTCAAAATCCTTCCTTATTGTGTCAGCTCTTCCGGGCACAGTATCCTAACTGAGGTCTGGAGGAGGGTCATAGTGGGAGGAGCCAGTGCACACCAGATAGTACCTAATCTTTCTTTTAGAGTTCCCAGTCTCCTGCGGAGCCCATCTATTCCCCATGGTCCTTACGGAGTCCCCAGCATCCACTACGGACTACGAGAAATAGATTTACAGGTGAGTAAAATCTTATTTTTTCTTTGCGTCATGTGCTGTTTGGGGAGTATTTTTTGAAGGGCCATCCTGCGTGACACTGCAGTGCCACTCCTAGATGGGCCAGATGTTTGTGTCGGCCACTTGGGTCGCTTATCTTAGTCATACAGCTACCTCATTGCGCCTCTTTTTTTCTTTGCATCATGTGCTGTTTGGGGAGTATTTTTCTGAAGGGCCATCCTGCGTGACACTGCAGTGCCACTCCTAGATGGGCCAGGTGTTTGTGTCGGCCACTAGGGTCGCTTAGCTTAGTCACACAGCTACCTCATTGCGCCTCTTTTTTCTTTGCGTCATGTGCTGTTTGGGGAGTATTTTTTTGAAGGGCCATCCTGCGTGACACTGCAGTGCCACTCCTAGATGGGCCCGGTGTTTGTGTCGGCCACTAGGGTCGCTTAGCTTACTCACACGGCTACCTCATTGCGCCTCATTTTTTCTTTGCATTATGTGCTGTTTGGGGACAATTTTTTTGAAGGGCCATCCTGTCTGACACTGCAGTGCCACTCCTAAGTGGGCCAGGTGTTTGTGTCGGCCACTAGGGTCACTTAGCTTAGCCATCCAGCGACCTCGGCGCAAATTTTAGGATTCAAAATAATATTGTGAGATGTGAGGTGTTCAGAATAGACTGAAAATGAGTGGAAATTATGGTTATTCAGGTTAATAATACTATGGGATCAAAATGACCCCCAAATTCTATGATTTAAGCTGTTTTTTAGGGTTTTTTGAAAAAAACACCTGAATCCAAAACACACCCGAATCCGACAAAAAAATTTCTGTGAGGTTTTGCCAAAACGCGTCCGAACCCAAAACACGGCCGCGGAACCGAACCCAAAACCAAAACACGAAAAATTTCCGGTGCACATCACTACGTAATCTGGGTCACATCTCAGCTTTCGCGTGAGCATTTGGGCCTTTAAAGTGTTTACACAACTAGCAGTCAGAAAGCAACATTGCAGTGCTGATATGTATATAGATATATGACAAATTATGTCTGTTCCACAACAATGAATGGAGTCAGGATGCTACCCAAAAATAAGAATTTACTTACCGATAATTCTATTTCTCGTAGTCCGTAGTGGATGCTGGGAACTCCGTAAGGACCATGGGGAATAGCGGCTCCGCAGGAGACTGGGCACAAAAGTAAAGCTTTAGGACTACCTGGTGTGCACTGGCTCCTCCCCCTATGACCCTCCTCCAAGCCTCAGTTAGGATACTGTGACCGGACGAGCGTACACAATAAGGAAGGATTTATGAATCCCTGGTAAGACTCATACCAGCCACACCAATCACACCGTATAACTTGTGATCTGAACCCAGTTAACAGCATGATAACAGAGGAGCCTCTGGATAGATGGCTCACAACAACAATAACCCGATTTAGTTAACCATAACTATGTACAAGTATTGCAGACAATCCGCACTTGGGATGGGCGCCCAGCATCCACTACGGACTACGAGAAATAGAATTATCGGTAAGTAAATTCTTATTTTCTCTGACGTCCTAGTGGATGCTGGGAACTCCATAAGGACCATGGGGATTATACCAAAGCTCCCAAACGGGCGGGAGAGTGCGGATGACTCTGCAGCACCGAATGAGAGAACTCCAGGTCCTCCTCAGCCAGGGTATCAAATTTGTAGAATTTAGCAAACGTGTTTGCCCCTGACCAAATAGCTGCTCGGCAAAGTTGTAAAGCCGAGACCCCTCGGGCAGCCGCCCAAGATGAGCCCACCTTCCTTGTGGAATGGGCTTTTACAGATTTTGGCTGTGGCAGGCCTGCCACAGAATGTGCAAGCTGAATTGTATTACAAATCCAACGAGCAATAGTCTGCTTAGAAGCAGGAGCACCCAGCTTGTTGGGTGCATACAGGATAAACAGCGAGTCAGATTTTCTGACTCCAGCCGTCCTGGAAACATATATTTTCAGGGCCCTGACTATGTCCAACAACTTGGAGTCCTCCAAGTCACTAGTAGCCGCAGGTACCACAATAGGTTGGTCCAGATGAAACGCTGAAACCACCTTAGGAAGAAAATGAGGACGAGTCCTCAATTCCGCCCTGTCTGAATGAAAGATCAGATAAGGGCTTTTACAGGATAAAGCCGCCAATTCTGACACGCGCCTGGCCTAGGCCAGGGCCAACAGCATGACCACTTTCCATGTGAGATATTTTAACTCCACAGATTCAAGTGGTTCAAACCATTGTGACTTTAGGAACCCCAAAACTACATTGAGATCCCAAGGTGCCACTGGAGGCACAAAAGGAGACTGTATATGCAGTACCCCTTTTACAAACGTCTGAACTTCAGGAACTGAAGCTAGTTCTTTCTGGAAGAAAATTGACAGGGCCGAAATTTGAACCTTAATGGACCCCAATTTTAGGCCCATAGACACTCCTGTTTGCAGGAAATGCAGGAATCGACCTAGTTGAAATTCCTCCATCGGGGCCTTACTGGCCTCGCACCACGCAACATATTTTCGCCTAATGCGGTGATAATGCTTTGCGGTTACATCCTTCCTGGCTTTGATCAGGGTAGGGATGACTTCATCCGGAATGCCTTTTTCCTTCAGGATCCGGCGTTCAACTGCCCTGCCGTCAAACGCAGCCGCGGTAAGTCTTGGAATAGATAGGGTCCTTGATGGAGCAGGTCCCTTCTTAGAGGTAGAGGCCACGGGTCCTCCGTGAGCATCTCTTGAAGTTCCGGGTACCAAGTCCTTCTTGGCCAATCCGGAGCCACGAGTATAGTTCTTACTCCCCTCCGTCTTATAATTCTCAATACTTTTGGTAAGAGAGGAAGAGGAGGGAACCCATACACTGACTGGTACACCCACGGTGTTACCAGAGCGTCCACAGCTATTGCCTGAGGGTCCCTTGACCTGGCGTAATACCTGTCCAATTTTTTGTTTAGGCGGGACGCCATCATGTTCACCTTTGGTTTTTCCCAACGGTTTACAATCATGTGGAAGACTTCTGCTGAGGAAGTCTGTTTCCCAGTTGTCCACTCCCGGAATGAACACTGCTGACAATGCTATCACATGATTTTCCGCCAAGCGAAAAATCCTTGCAGCTTCTCTACGTGGGTGACTGCCGTGATGTTGTCCGACTGGATCAGCACCGGCTGACCTTGAAGCAGAGGTCTTGCTTGGCTTAGGGCATTGTAAATGGCCCTTAGCTCCAAGATATTTATGTGAAGTGATGTCTCCAGGCTTGACCACAAGCCCTGGAAATGTCTTCCCTGTGTGACTGCTCCCCAGCCTCGCAGGCTGGCATCCGTGGTTACCAGGACCCAGACCTGAATGCCGAATCTGCGCCCTCTAGAAGATGAGCACTCTGCAACCACCACAGGAGAGACACCCTTGTCTTTGGTGACAGGGTTATCCGCTGATGCATCTGAAGATGCGATCCGGACCATTTTTTCAGCAGGTCCCACTGGAAAGTTCTTGCGTGGAATCTGCCGAATGGAATTGCTTCGTAGGAAGCCACCATTTTTCCCAGGACCCTTGTGCACTGCTGCACTGACACTTGGCCTGGTTTTAGGAGGTTTCTGACTAGTTCGGATAACTCCCTGGCTTTCTCCTCCTGGAGACACACCTTTTTCTGGACTGTGTCCAGGATCATCCTTAGGAATAGAAGACGTGTCGTCGGGATCAGCTGCGATTTTGGAATATTAAGAATCCAACCGTGCTGCCGCAACACTACTTGAGATAGTGCTACCCCGACTACCAACCGTTCCCTGGATCTTGCCCTTATCCGGAGATCGTCCAAGTAAGGGATAATTAAAACTCCCTTCCTTCGAAGGAGTATCATCATTTCGGCCATTACTTTGGTAAAGACCCGGGGTGCCGTGGACAAACCAAACGGCAGCGTCTGAAACTGATAGTGACAGATCTGTACCACAAACCTGAGGTACCCTTGGTGAGAAGGGTAAATTGGGACATGGAGATAAGCATCCTTGATGTCCAGAGACACCATATAATCCCCTTCTTCCAGGTTTGCCATCACCGCTCTGAGTGACTCCATCTTGAATTTGAACCTTTGTATGTAAGTGTTCAAGGATTTCAGATTTAAATTAGGTCTCACCGAGCCGTCCGGCTTCGGTACCACAAACAGCGTGGAATAATACCCCTTTCCCTGTTGTAGAAGGGGTACCTTGATTATCACCTGCTGGGAGTACAGCTTGTGAATGGCTTCCCATACCGCCTCCCTGTCGGAGGGAGACGTCGGTAAAGCAGACTTTAGGAAAACGGCGAAGGGGAGACGTCTCGAATTCCAATTTGTACCCCTGAGATACCACCTGAAGGATCCAGGGGTCTCCTGTGAGTGAGCCCACTGCACGCTGACATTTTTGAGACGGGCCCCCACCGTGCCTGAGTCCGCCTGTAAAGCCCCAGCGTCATGCTGAGGACTTGGCAGAAACCGGGAGAGGGCTTCTGTTCCTGGGAACTGGCTGTTTGCTGCAGCCTTTTTCCTCTCCCTCTGCCACGGGGCAGAAATGAGGAGCCTTTTGCCCGCTTGCCCTTATGGGGCCCAAAGGACAGCGCCTGATAATACGGCGTCTTCTTATGTTGAGAGGCTACCTGGGGTAAAAATGTGGATTTTCCAGCCGTTGCCGTGGCCACCAGGTCTGTCAGACCTACCCCAAATAACTCCTCCCTTTTATAAGGCGATATTTCCATATGCCTTTGGAATCCGCATCACCTGACCACTGTCTTGTCCATAACCCTCTTCTGGTAGAAATGGACAGCGCACTTACTCTTGATGCCAGTCGGCAAATATCCCTCTGTGCATCACGCATATATAGAAATGCATCTTTTAAATGCTCTATAGTCAGTAATATACTGTCCCTATCTAGGGTATCAATATTGTCAGTCAGGGAATCCGACCAAGCCACCCCAGCACTGCACATCCAGGCTGAGGCGATTGCTGGTCGCAGTATCACACCCGTGTGAGTGTATATACATTTTAGGATATTTTACTGCTTTCTGTCAGCAGGTTCCTTAAGGGCGGCCGTATCCGGGGACGGTAGTGCCACCTGTTTAGACAAGCGTGTGAGCGCTTTATTCACCCTAGGGGGTGTTACCCAACGTGCCCTATCCTCTGGCGGGAAGGGGTATGATGCTAATAACTTTTTAGGAATTAACAGTTTTTATCGGGGGAAACCCACGCATCATCACACACTTCATTTAATTCCTCAGATGCAGGAAAAACTACAGGCAGTTTTTTCTCACCCAACATAATACCCTTTTTAGTGGTACTGGTATTATCAGAAATGTGTAAAAACATTTTCCATTGCCTCAATCATGTAACGTGTGGCCCTACTGGAAGTCACATTCGTCTCTTAATCGTCGACACTGGAGTCAGTATCCGTGTCGGCGTCTGTATCTGCCATCTGCGGTAACGGGTGTTTTAGAGCCCCTGATGGCTTTTGAGACACCTGGACAGGCACAGGCTGAGTCGCCGGCTGTCTTATGTCATCAATCTTTTGTAAAGAGCTGACTCACATAATTCCTTCCATAAGCTCATCCACTCCGATGTCGACTCCCTAGGGGGTGACATCTCTGTTACAGGCAATTGCTCCGCCTCCACCTAATTTTTCTCCTCATACATGTCGACACAACGTACCGACACACAGCACACACACAGGGAATGCTCTGATAGAGGACAGGACCCCACTAGCCCTTTGGGGAGACAGAGGGAGAGTATGCCAGCACACACCAGAGCGCTATATATATATATAGGGATAACCTTATATAAGTGTTTTTCCCCTTATAGCTGCTGTATTGTTATACTGCGCCTAATTTGTGCCCCCCTCTCTTTTTTAACCCCTTTCTGTAGTGTAGTAACTGCAGGGGAGAGCCAGGGAGCTTCCCTCCAACGGAGCTGTGAGAGAAAATGGCGCCAGTGTGCTGAGGAGATAGGCTCCGCCCCCTTCTCGGCGGCCTTTTCTCCCGTTTTTCTGTGGAATCTGGCAGGGGTTAAAATTCATCCATATAGCCCTGGGGGCTATATGTGATGTATTTTCGCCAGCCAAGGTGTTTTTATTGCTGCTCAGGGCGCCCCCCCCTAGCGCCCTGCACCCTCAGTGACCGAAGTGTGAAGTGTGCTGAGGAGCAATGGCGCACAGCTGCAGTGCTGTGCACTACCTTGGTGAAGACAGGATGTCTTCTGCCGCCGATTTTTCCGGACCTCTTCTTGCTTCTGGCTCTGTAAGGGGGCCAGCGGCGCGGCTCTGGGACCGAGCTCCGAGGCTGGGCCTGTGTTCGGTCCCTCTGGAGCTAATGGTGTCCAGTAGCCTAAGAAGCCCAATCCACTCTGCACGCAGGTGAGTTCGCTTCTTCTCCCCTTAGTCCCTCGATGCAGTGAGCCTGTTGCCAGCAGGTCTCACTGAAAATAAAAAACCTAAAACTAAACTTTCACTAAGAAGCTCAGGAGAGCCCCTAGTGTGCACCCTTCTCGGCCGGGCACAAAAATCTAACTGAGGCTTGGAGGAGGGTCATAGGGGGAGGAGCCAGTGCACACCAGGTAGTCCTAAAGCTTTACTTTTGTGCCCAGTCTCCTGCGGAGCCGCTATTCCCCATGGTCCTTACGGAGTTCCCAGCATCCACTAGGACGTCAGAGAAAGGTAAGTACAGCTTTCACTTCAGTGGGACTGCCTGTGCAATCTCTCCCTCTCAGCTGCTTACCCCTTAATCTTCATTGCACTGCTCAATGGCGTTTTACAGCTCTCTCTCTCTTTCTCTCTCTCAGATGTACCAACTGCCACCCATCAAAAAGCTCTTTTATTTTTTATTTTAAAACAACTTTGAAATATCAATGACCTCTATGCCCTTTTTCAAAATGGCCTGATTTGAGTAGGCTCTCACTGGTCACTAAATAGCTGTCATGATAATTGCTTTAAAGTAATGGTTTGTGAGAATAGCATATTATACTGTATGTGGGTGGGAGAGGTCTTTAAGTGATACCTCACAACTGCAGAGTATCACACTATGATAAATAACGTTTTAATTTGTTGGCTATACTTCCTTTATATGTTTCCAATATAGCAAATATAATCTTTGAAGGTCCCATTAAATGGAGAGTAACCTGACAGGTGTTATTTGCTATATTTTACTTGACTATTCCAGACTTAGCCATCCTGCAGTGAAAGTGCGGTAGATCCACGGAAGAACAGGATGCATAGGGTGGCATTTGTCCCATGGACAATTTAACTTTATAGCTCAGCTAACTGACCAAAAAACAGGCAGAGTATCCTGTCTGGCAGCCAAGGTTGTTACTAGGTATTGGTTGATGGCACTGGACACTTTCCATTCAGAGTATTTCTAGGTTGCCACATGCTGGTTAATGGTTTAAACTATCCACCAATCAGATAGTACAGGATGCCATTATGTGACCTGTACTCCATGCCAAGAGATAGCAAGGGACCACAGGCAGGGAAAATCATTTAACTGGATCATAGCTATGTGGTTGTATGTAACGCACGCAACTCCAATGATCTCGGACTCCAGTAAATCCTGCGGATGGGGTCTGAATTTGATACCAATAGAGATAACAGAAGGGAAAAAAGGTTCTTTATTATATGAGAAACACAGATATATTAGAGAAATTATGGGGGAGGGGGTTCTACTTAAATGTTTCCTAAAAGAAAGTCTAAATACAGTATGCCCCTGCAATGAAGTCATAAGCTACCAACATTAATGTCACACATACTGTACCCAGAGCCACTAGGCAACATCCCAAATTATTGCACTGGGAGAGCATATTTTAACATTTTAATAACATTGACTGGGAAACTCATAAAGAAGGGTAAGTGAGTATGAGAAAGAGAAATCAATTATTTATACCCGTCCTGAATGGGGAGTGTAACTACAGTAAAAGCTACATACAGATGGAGCCATCCTTAATCCCCTGCTGTATTGCAGTTTAGGACAATAGATGAAAGGTTTATGCTAATAAACCATGGTGCACCTAGGCGCAGCAGAGAAGCCAAGATGAGCGATGCCCAATCTATACCATAAAAACTAGATAAAATGTTATTACAAGAATATTGTTATACATTTATCCCTTAATATTTATAGTAGGCAAATATAAATAGAAAAACAAAACTATAAGGGTCAGAGGTCGGGATGTCATGGAAGCCGATAATGCCGTCTGGGAAATTTTCGCACCATATCGGTCATTACAAATGTGCGTCTATTTCCTGGAACTCGGCCAATATAATAGCATGCATCTTTTTCCCTGCTTCTGCGTATCAGATCTGACTTGGCATAGTACTTAGACTAGAAAACATCTGATATTTTCAGACCAACCAAAATGTATCTTAAATGTATGGGCGTCCTTTTCGGCACTACCGGAATGCATTTTTTAGTTTAGGAGGTCAAAAGTGTGAGAGAAAGTCATCCCGTGGCCCCCAAAAGTCACATGACGGGCAGCATGGATGGTGTAATGGTTAGCATTACTGTCTCACAGCGCTGAGGTCATGGGTTCGATTCCCACCATGGTCCTAACTGTGCGGAGTTTATATATTCTCCTGCGCTATCATGGGTTTCTCCCAGGTACTCCAATTTTCTCCCACAATCCAAAAATATACTGGTAGGTTAAATGGCTCCCAACATAATTAACCCTAGTGTAAATGTGTGTGTGTGTGTGTGTGTGTGTGTGTGTGTGTACATGTGGTAGGGGATATAGATTGTAAAATCCACTGGGGCAGGGACTGATGTGAATGGCAAAATATTCTCTGTAAAGCACTGTGGAATATGTGTGTGCTATATAAATTACTAGTAATAAATAATAAATAAATGAGCAAAGCATCTCACACTCTATATAACCCCCACACCCTCCATTTTGTCCTTTGAAAGGTTGAAGGTATTTTCGAGAGAAGCAGGTGGTTTAAGAGTAGCGAGGCAGCAGTGGTTGGCATTTTCTGAGTAGACATGGCATCCAGGCAAGTTGGTAGAGGGAGGAGGAGGAGGAGGAGGAGGAGGAGGAGGAGGAGGAGGCTATGTCCCAGCAGTAGCCTGTGTCTGTTTATTGTGGAACTGTGTAAAATTGTGACTGTATCATCATCCTAAATTATGTTACAGTTACATTTTCCGGGGGGGGTGTGTGTGTGTGTGTGTGTGTGTGTGTGTGTGTGTGTGTGTGTGTGTGTGTGTGTGTGTGTGTGTGTGTGTGGGGGGGGGAGAATAATGTGAAGATGACAAGTACAGTACATGGAGCATTTTTACAGATTAAAGTCTGTTTTTCTTTGTTTTTTCTTAAGTGTCAAAATGTATTGTACAGTGTTTATTTATTCAAACATGCTTGAAGAGTGTGTTTATAATTGATTTCCAACATTTTCATAACCAACTTGTCCGAAAATAACCCTCTAAATGCTTTGAGAATTTTAGCGCTGTTTTGTATCCAGCTTGCAACATCGGACTCCATTACATCGGGCGAGTTGTATACTTAACACGGACAAAACATTTGGATCCAACTTTTTATCGGGTGCTCTCATTTAGAGCAGAAAGTGGCCAAAAAATATGGTATTTGGCTGCTAATACATTAGCCAATTTTTGCAAATGCCGATGTTTGAAGCTATAGCCACAAAAATTGGACATTTTGCTGTTATTGGCTCCCAATACATCCCGGCCAGAGTCTCTTTAAAATATAGGTGATTGGCAAATTTCCAGCCCATACATCGGACGTTCAGCAAAATGAGATGGTATTGAGCATATAGAAAAGCATAAAGTTCCCCATCCAGAAAACAGTTTTAGAAAATGTATATTGTATAGAAAAATGAAAAATAAAACTAATATGCACTGAAAATCACTAAGATACATCTTATGTCAAATGCAGTATGGAAAATGAGGTTTTAATGCATAACAGGTCCCTTCATGAATCATTTTTATGTGTACAAGCTGACTTGGTTGTTATGATTCTTTTTAATATGAATTCTGCATGGAAAATAAAATCAAATCTCTTCTTTCTAGAGGAAAACAAATGCACATTATAAAATTCTGACAGATGAGTCAGCACTTGTTGCACCAGGTGATGCACGAGGCATGAGGTATAATTATATATAATCATAAGAGCATAGAGGGCAAACCTTGGAAGGGAAATGTGTTGATCAGCAAGAACTCAGCTAATTATGCTGTAGAGATGTCATATATTCTCATAGGACTTTCATAAACCAATTACAGCCTTATTAGGATGCAAATATTGTTTATTCTTCATCTTAAGTTTACTGTATGTTATTATTGAATATTTAATGGAACAGAAGATGTATCCATTAAGATGACATGCCCCAACTTGATATATTGATCAACCAGTTGTTTGAAATTATTCAAACTCCCAGTTACAAATCCAGCAGTGGATTTTATTGTGGCCAATTGCACCCAATACACAATGCTACCTTTCCATTCTTTCTGCTTATCATGTTATTAGAGTACCTTGGCTGAAATAAAATGATGTGATTCGCAGCGGAGGCTGCAGCACTAACCACATAGTGCAGGGGGGAACCACTTAGCACATATAAAAATATATGTTATGATGTATGTAATATATTTGCTGGCTTGTTCTCCCAGGGATTTGTGGCACTCTGTGTACCAGACGCCATGTGGCAACCAAGTCTCAGCACTAGGCTTCACACTCCTTCTAAACACGCCCCCAAATTCCCATTGGCGAGTTTTACTGGAGGCTGGGGGTGGGCATGGAAGGAGTGTGAAGCCTTATGCCGAGTACCAGTTGCTTCACGGTGCCTGATAGGCACAGCAGGTCCCCAGGTGAACAAGCCAGCACATATATTCCATACAGTACATCATAACATGCATGAGTATATATGTGCTAAGCAGTAATTAAAAATCACTCAGCACACTTAAATGGGAGATTATTGTATGCAGCAGAGGAGTAATGGGCTATGTTGCTGCATCTTCAGCTGAAAGGATATCAATACCTGATACTCTTACTATTGACATTAACATTTACTTATACCCTGTATCGCTAGACATGTGGGGTCAAACACAGTAATAAAACAATTCTGGCATGTATTATTTCCCTGATAAGTATCATTTTATTCACCACATATCACAGCAATACAAAATGATTTATTGGGGCATGCATTAATAATCTCTTGCAAGGACACAGGCTCCTATAAGATTCAATGCATGTGAAGAGTAGAAAATAAAGTGATTGCTACAGTATCACTTTACAGTAGTCTATGTTCGGTTCCAACTTCTCAATAAGCATGCATTATCATCTTTCTACGTAGGCCAAGTATTATTTACTGGAAAGAGATCCTTTGAATACTTAAAAAGTCACAAAAATGAGCTTATAGGCATTATCTATTGGTGAAAGTGGTGGAGGGGGAGCTCTGTAAGCTAAGCTTTTCAGAGCCTGGTATAGTATAACTTGCAATTTTGTTGTACCTCCAGAAACCTATGGGACGACTTTTGCAAGAAAAAAATAATAATACTGTACTAAAAGGACTACTAGGCTTAATACATATGCCCTGTGTGTTACCAGACAGACAAAGCAGTAATACAGCACTGCTTGCCCCAATACACTTTTTATTCTAACTTAAATATACAGTTTACGGGGGAGAATTAGTGACCCCCTACTTTTGTTTTACACAGGCCCAGAAGGAGGAGGAGAGTTTAGCATCAGACCATTGGGCCAGTTGAGGACCTTGCCTGAAGGGCGAACAGAGCAAAGAAATTGTATGTTGCTTTATGTCATTTAATTACCTTTTAAATATTACAACTATACATGAAAAAAATATTTGTAGAAAGTGAAATGCTTTGCCTCATGTTTATTTACTTGTTAATGCTAAGTGACTGATAACAATGTAGCATGTACAATTGTCTTGTGTGAGCAGTCCCTAGGAGACGGTGCTAAGAGCTGGTGTGTTCACACATATTTATGGGGGTAATTCTGAGTTGATTGTAGCAGCAACTTTGTTAGCAGTTGGGCAAAACCATGGAGGTCATTCCGAGTCGTTCGCTCGGAAAATTTCTTCGCATCGCAGCGTTTTTCCGCTTAGTGCGCATGCGCAATGTCCGCACTGCGACTGCGCCAAGTAAATTTGCTATGAAGGTAAGATTTTTACTCACGGCTTTTTCTTCGCTCAGTCGATCGTAGTGTGATTGACAGGAAATGGGTGTTTCTGGGCGGAAACAGGCCGTTTTATGGACGTGTGGGAAAAAACGCTACCGTTTCCGGAAAAAACGCAGGAGTGGCTGGAGAAACGGAGGAGTGGCTGGGCGAACGCTGGGTGTGTTTGTGACGTCAAACCAGGAACTACAAGCACTGAACTGATCGCAGATGCCGAGTAAGTCTGAAGCTACTCAGAAACTGCTACGAGGTGTGTAATCGCAATATTGCGAATACGTCGTTCGCAATTTTAAGATGCTAAGATTCACTCCCAGTAGGCGGCGGCTTAGCGTGAGCAACTCTGCTAAAATCGCCTTGCGAGCGAACAACTCGGAATGACCTCCCATGTGCACTGCAGGTGGAACAGATATAACATGTGCAGAGAGAGATTTGGGTGTGGTGTGTTCAAACTGAAATCTAAATTGCAGTGTAAAAATAAAGCAGCCAGTATTTACCCTGCACAGAAACAAAATAACCCACCCAAATCTAACTCTCTCTGCAAACGTTATGTCTGCCACACCTGCAGTGCACATGGTTTTGCCCAACTGCTAACAAAGTTGCTGCTGCGATCAACTCTGAATTACCCCCAATGTCTTTAGGGAACAATTTCCCCTATTTTGAGGTTAGTGCATTTTAGCTTTGCTGTATGAACCTCAAATTGATGCAACACTGGCACAGTGGTGCCCAATGAGCCCAGAATAACCAATACTTTGGGCAAAGCATGTCCATTATTGTGCAATGGGATCTATTCATGAAGCAGTGAAAAGAGTGGAGAAGTAAGCCAGTGGAGAAGTTGTCCATGGTAACCAATTAAAGTAACCATTAAAGCGCTACGGAATATGATCGCTATATGAGAAACTGTTAATAAATAAATATATAAGCAAAATTTATCAAGTGCACTCTTTAAACAGGAGAAGCGCCCTCTCTTCCAGCTGAAAATCAGTGCCTAAGCCAGTCAGTAGTGCACTACACTTTGGGCCTTATTCAGACTTGATCGCTGCTGTGAGTTTTCGCACAGCAGGCAGTCAGGTCATAACTGCGCATACGTATGCATCGCAACGCGTACACGCGTCGGCCAACAACAACGGGCATCACCGGTCAGTGACAGGATGGTGCAGACATTTCATTTGCATGGGTGTTTGCAAGGTGATTGACAGAAGGAAGCCATTTCTGGGTGGTAGCTGACCGTTTACTGGGAGTGTCTGGAAATACGCAGGCGTTCCCAGGCGTTATTAGGGAGGATGTCTGATGTCAAATCCGGCCACAATCAGCCTGCTGTAATCGCACTGTAGGAGTAAGTCCTGGGCTGTGCAGAGACTGCACACACTGAGTGAGGTGCGAACGGATTTGCAGCTGCCCGCATGCGATCGCACACTTGCATGGGTGAATTTCCACTCCCCCTTTGGGCGGCGACTATCTGATTACAGGTCAGCAACATTAGCAGCACAGCGATCAGGTCTGAATCATCCCCTTTGTTTTTTACAAGTTAATAACCACAGTACCTATTCGGTGCCAGTATCCAAAGCTCCTGGCAGTGTCATGGATGTGATGTAATGAGGCTGCGATGCTGCTGAACAAACTGCTGATCATTTAGAGAACAAGTTATCATTATAGCTAAGCTAGAACAGTGTATCTGTGGGTGAAAGAATGAACTTCTGGATTTTGACTCAGTGTATTTATGGATGGTAGCCATTTGTCAGCATGCCGCTGTGTAATTTCTTAAGATTGCTTCAGTTGGGCTACATAGCTCCTTTTGAAGCACTTGGCCGCACCAAGGACCGGATGTAATGACGCCCGAGTTCGGCGGCCATGCGGGATGCCATCCGAACCTGGATGTTTTTCAAAAAGGGACAATTAAATTACAAGGCAAAACCATGGCTTTTAAGTGACCTTTAAAAAAAAGTCAGAGTTCGGTGGCCCTAAGTGTCTTTTTAGTTGAAAATGTGCATCTTATTCACATAAATAAAACACATACTGTACAAGTGACAAAACTACATTACGAGCTTACACTGATCAATGCGGTAGATCTGTGTGAGTCTAAATCTGTGTAAAAAGGTTCTGATGCAGCGGCCATGGCTTTTCCTCATGCTGAGTTCTTTTGTGCTCCACCTGTGACTTTTATGTGTGTAAAAACAGTTCCTATGTGGTTTAAGTTGCAGTCTAACAACTCTAGAACACTATGAGTGTGATTTCGCTGCACTTGTGATGCAACTAAGATGCAGAATGTAAAGATATATATTGTACACTGCTCCTCTCGGACCATCTCACTCGTGACGGGTGTCTCGCACCCAGGTCCGGTGCTACCCGCTCAGCAAAGGGAGCAAAGCAGGTAGCCGCCAGGCAGGAGAGGCGCTCCCTGCTTTGCATCCATGCTGCACCAGTGCGCCGCCTGTCTCCTCTGCTGCTGCCGGCTGCTGGGCCTGTCACACTAACAGGTAGCATCGCTGGCAGCTTGGAGCCTCCTCCTCCCCCGTCCCCTGTAACAGCGGCTGTGTTCAGGCAAAAAGGGTGCGGGGCTACATTGC